>NW_006917102.1:1690674-1868382 GCF_000516985.1 Pestalotiopsis fici W106-1
ACATCTGTCCAGGATTTTACCTTGTACTTCGCCAAAGACACCGAGCTTATCGGGTACAGCAAAGTTAGCATTTGGATGTCATGTGCTGAGATGGGAGACTTGGATGTGGTTGTGCAAATTCGAAAGATCTCAGCAAAAGGTGAACTGCTCGAGCATCTCAACTACCCCTGCCCCGTACCCGTGGAACAGGTTCCAAACACCAACATCGTCAAATTCCTCGGGCCTCAGGGGCTTCTTCGCGCCTCGCATATTGTGAGCAAGGACGAAGAAAACTCTACAGACGTAGAAATTATCTACAAGCATGATAAGTTGAAAGCTATTGAGCCAGGCAGCATGGTGAAATTGGAAATCACCCTCTGGCCTATAGGAATGGTCTTTGCGAAAGGCGAGGGTATCATGCTAAGGGTTGCCGGCCATGACCTGTCGTACCCCGAGGTGGAAGATGTAACGAAGGTGGAGCCGGACGATGAGAATGTAGGCAGACACATTGTTTACACCGGTGGCGAATTCGACTCTACGCTTACCATTCCAGTGGTTCACCCCAAAGAATAACTTTCTTTACGACTAAAGAAGAGGGGATTGAGAACGTTTAGGCTTTACCTGGTCATGAAATTGAGACTCAAGACAGTCATTATTATACTCAAACTAGAGTGGTGTTGTAGAAATGACGGAAAGTTGGCAGCATTCGAGTCCAAAATACTCTCTCTCTGTGATGCCGAGGTCGGCTGTAACGTACGCTACGGAATAGATTGGTGAGCATCTGACTAGATAAATATAACTTCGTGGAGTGAGCAGGCAAGTAACTAAAGAACCCTCGCCCCCCAATTATCTCAGGAAGGTGATCACAGATGAAAGCTATAAAATCGGGGAATGAGAAGTTAGCATATTTAATCGATTTCGAAAGCAGTTCTAAGATTTTGCACGAATAATCCTGCGCCCCAGCATACCAAACCCTCATGAGCTATATCTTCTCTTATAATAACAAGAATAAAAGGGCTAACCAAGATAATGTTGTAGGGCCATACGCAATACTTGGTTCTTGATATCATCCGTGGGGCATCGCCAATTTCTATAATTCATGAATTATTGGCGGGGAAACTTTGCTGCGTCAGGTCGCCAGTGCTATTTTCGTGGCCCGTCGTGGCCGAAGCTGACAATGGAGGGGCAACTTTGGTTCCGCTCGCATAACTGAGGCACCATTAAACAGGGGTGGCGAGCAATCAAACTGGCGCTTGTCGGTGCTGTCGGAGCCGATTAACTGCGTTCATCCGCGGTCGGGTTGCGAGCAATTATCCGAATAGGTTGCTTTCGGCACGGTAAGAAATGTTCCCAATATCTTTTTTGCTGAAGTAAAGTATCCTTCTTATTTTCCCCCGTCGATTTTGCGTCGCTTATCACCTTTGGGTAATCTCTGGAAAATGACTCTAAGAGAGAAATCCAAGATTATTATCGCTAGGAGAGGTGTAGCGGGCCTTGCGCTGGCATGCATTTCAACATTGACTACGTCCTGCTTGAAGGACATATATCGCATCTCCTGTCGGCGCTGGCATTGGATTATCTCTAAAGAGGTTGCGGATTCTCGATTAAATCGGGTACTCTGAACGACTCAAAGCGCACGCGATGGGACATTTAGCCAACGGCTATGCTTAAGATAAGCGAGGAAAAGTCATGTCATGCATATGAAACATGACTGAACACGTAGAGGAAATGTATTTTCACATCCACTCGTTAATTTATTATACTGTACTAAAGCCCGATCCAGCGAGATACTTCAGATACTTCGACACGGAAAAATCCCTTCCCTCTTTAATGTATAGTCGCCTCCGTTTTTACTCTTCCCATTAACAAGAAAATTGAAGGCTATCTTCTCCTGGGGCCAAGCATATTCGTGATGAAAGGTCATATTTCTCGGCTCTGTTCTCGGTACAATTTCCTGCATATATTATTGACAAATCGTTGTTTCAGTCCGTTTTCGGTTGCTCAGTTCGTCGCATTTTCTGCCCGATGTAAGTAAGCCATAATGTCAGGTCCATGCCACTGACGTCTCGAGTCCGGCTTGGGTGACTGATATGTAGTGGAAGGTCGCTGGCATGAGAAGGGACTCAATTCTTTATTCGTGGGAAGATATTGTAGCGCCAGTGTATGCCTTGACAAGCCGCGCGAACCACTGGCCTTTCTCAATCAACTCCCTAGGCTGCCCAACTTCCACTACCCTGCCAGCATCCATGACAACAATGACATCAGATTCTAAAATTGTGTCCAATCGATGCGCTACCGCTATCACGGTGAAATTGGCAAACTCTTCCCTCACAACCCGCTGTAGCACCTCTTCGGCAGCCTGATCTACATGACTAGTCGCCTCGTCCAACAACAGAACGCCCCGATCCTTGACTTTCATTTCCATGTCCTTCTTTACTAGCAATCGTGCGAGCGCCAGAAGCTGTTGTTGGCCTGCGGATAAGGCCGACGCGGTGATATCCGTGTCGAGGCCACGAGAAGCTGCAAGGAGATCGTGCAGACCAACGCGGAGAAGGGCGGTAGTCAAGGCCGCGTCGGTAGCGGTATTATGGGGGTCAAGGTTGCGGCGGAGGGTGCTCGGAAAAGTCAAGGACTCTTGGGGAATGACGAATAAGCGCTCGCGAATGGTGTCGCCGGAAATAGTGGTGAGATTGACGTTGTCAATCAGGACGGCGCCACTATTGATGTCGAGGAGCCGCACAAGAGTTGAAATGAAGGAACTTTTACCACTACGAAATGTTAGCTTTGCCTTTGCATGATATTGCAAAGGAACACGGAGTGGGCTTATTTGAAGTCTTTCACACTAACCTTCCTGTGCGTCCACATATTCCTATCTTTTGGCCAGGCTCAATTTCCAAACTGACATCCTGGATTCCTAGAACACCGGGACTATGGTATGATGGTCAACAGTCTAAGAAGCCTCAAAATTCTGAGGTGAATATAGGTGAAGAATCTTACTGATAGAGAGCCGTGACATTTCGAAGTTGTATCCTACCAAGTTCCGGCCAGTTTATGGGCAGTCCACGGGTCTGTTCAACATCATCCTCTGCTTTGACAGTAGCCTCAAAGTCTCGCAATCGTGCGATCGAGCCGAGAGAGGTTTCCAGCATTGTCCATCCCGACACTAGCGACGACAGCGATGAGCTAAAGGCTAGATTTTAGAGGCACGTTAGCCAATGCTCTGCTTCCCCTAGATAGGCGACATGTGTTGCTGGACAGACTTGCATAAAACATTGTTCAAGGATACACCAAGCAGGCCCACGCTGGTGGAGCTTCGTAACCAGATGGCAAGACCAACAACCAGGACGGCCTCCGCACCGACTATAAGATCCAAGACAAGGTTGAGCCATATTTGGATACAATATAGCAGATAGTATGGCCTTTGGGAGTAATCGAGCTTTCTGTAGTTCTGCTCCATAAATGCTTGTTCCCAGCCAAACGCTCTAATGGTGACCAAGCCCGTCAAGCTTTCCATGAAGTGGGTGAATAGGGGGCTTCGAGCCTCGAGATCCAAAAGTCGTAGCTGGCGAGAGGTACGAAGGTAGACGTGCTGAAGAGCCCAAACGGCAACGGCGAGTAGAGGCACACTGATGGCCATGTATGAGGAGCCAGTGGCAACTAGAGCCGCGCAAGATATGCATTCGAAGAGGTCTGCGACGAATGGTTAGAAAACCTTTCTTCAGAAATTAACAGCTCAACACACTTGATACTGTAATGAGAACACCGGTGGGTAATTGGCCCTCTATGATGGTCATGTCTTGGCTGAAGCGGTTCAATATTGAGCCGGTGTCTGTTGCCGAGAAAAACGATTGGGGGGCCCTTGCGCACTTATGAGTTTCCTACTGTTAAACATCGTGAAGACTTTTAACATACCTCATCACGACATTTAAGAGCCTCTCGTGAAATTTGCGCGCAGTAGAAGGTCCAATCAATATGAGGGTGGCACGGTGATGCACATGTCAGTCTCTGATATGCAGGCGACCTTGGTGAGAATGACGTACTATACGTAACCTCCCATTCCAACAACTGCCATCACTGCCAGGGCGAGATATATGCTCATATATAGTGCGATATGGCCGCCGTCATCATCGGTCCACCAGTTAAGCCAGATTTCTACTCGTCGTTAGCATCTCGTTGTCTTTCGACATTCCCCTGAACCACAACGGAGTACTTACGACCAAAGCTGTTGCAGAAAACGTTCATGATAACAAAACCAACCAGTGTGCAAGTTGAAAGTAACCCAATGGATCTGAAATAATAACTGTACAGTTTGAGATCACCAGATGCTCTAGAGAGATCGTCATGCTGGTTGGCTTTTGCCACCAGAGCAGCCGCCTCATTTGCAGTCGGCGTCTTCGATTCGCTTTGGGGCTGTATATCTGAGTCATCAGCCAAGGGGAGCACACGTGCCACTTCCTTGCTAACGGTATTCCCGTATGAACCACCGTCTTCAATTCGTCCGTCGCACACAATGAGAACTTTGTCCGCGTAGCTAAGGAACCGAGCTATGAAGGCTATGTTAGACTTTCCGAAACCCCCGCAAAGAATTTTCAAAGAAACGATGAAGCCTACCAGAGTGTGTTACGAATAGAACGGTACTATCGAAACTCCGCAGTAGCCCGGATTCTCCAAAGAGGCGGCTCATGACAGTAACCTGGGTGTTCACATCCAAGGCAGCAATCACATCATCCAGAAGCATGATCGGGGCCCGAGAATAGACAGCACGTGCCAGTGACACGCGCTGTTTTTGGCCGCCACTGAGGACAGCACCAGCGTCACCTATACAAGTCTCATCGCCATCCTTCAGAAGGCCGATATCACAATCCAGTGCACAGGCAAAGAGGGTCTTGGAATACCAGCTATGATCGAATTTAGCTTGCATCTCTTCCGGACCAACGATGGCATTTCGAATGGATGTATTGGGGAGCCAAGGTGTCTGGGAAGCATAGGCTATCCGACGGCTCGCAACGCTGATGGAGCTTCCATCCTCAGGTTTGAGTTCACCAAGCACTGTCCTGAGCAGGGTCGTCTTACCGGAGGCGACCGGTCCAATGATCATAGTGACAGATTTTCTGGGAATGATAAAATGGGCGTTGGTCAAAACTACTTCTGCCGAAGAAGTTGGTCGGACGGATAAGCATGTGGCGGCAATGGCGACTGTGGGATCTGACCCGCTGTTGCGACTATCCTGCATCAAGGTAGTCATTTCAATGTCTCCATCTTGGAAATTTTCAGTTTTCGGAATGGATATCGGGGTGTTTGACCAAGTTGTGGCGCGTCGCTGATCATGCCTGGGAGCAGCAAGGAGGAAATCTTGGATCCTGTCGAAGCAGCCTACGCTGGCGGCTGTCGAAACAACGGCGCTCAAGAGCTTAGCAGAGGGGGCCGTGAGAAGCGTAATGATTGACAAAGCGGTAAAAGCTTGGGTCGTATTTATGGACGGTTCTCCTTGCCCGTGTGCCTGTGCAGCGTATATAACAAAGGTCAAGGCAGGAGCAACAAACCATGGCAGGTTCTGCACCATATTCTGTGCGACAATGCTCCACCGAAAATTTGCCATTCGGTGTGTCTCCTCTACCCTTTGATCCTGAATCAGAGTCGTGAGAATTCTGCTCAATCCCATCATCTTGACGGCTTTCATGCTGGCCAATACCGAGGCAGTGATGCTGACGCGCTTCTGTACAGCATCGATCCAGACTTTCTGTCGCGCGCCAATGGTACTAGATATCCTCGTAGCACCAAAGAAAGAGACTGTAAGGTTAGCCGAGAGATCTTCTCTTATTCATAGCTTCAGAATATGGGTACATACCAACGACCACCACCAGAGGAACAATGGAGATCCATCCAAGCTGGAGGGCCAGCAATGTCATCCCGACAATGACCTCAATGGTGCGGGCCCAACATTCGTTTACGTCGATAAGACATAAGATTATCCTATCTATATCCGTACTCATCAAGGTCAACGCTCCAGATTCGTCGTACGCATTGGAAGAAATGGATAGTGCATGTTGGTATATGAGGTTGACGGTAGCTCCACGAAACATGGTAACGAATCGATAAAGGTTTTGATTATAGTTCAGAGTAGAAACTGCCAGTCCAAGGTATACCAGGGCAGTTGCGCCAATAATTCCATAGCCATTGTTGGTCGACTGCTGGTCCGATGGTTGTGACAGCAGCCCCAATGCTGTCGAAATCAGGAAAGGCTGGGCAAAGGTAAATCCAATCATGCAAAGGCGTGGGAAGACGACCAGAAGTAGCGGGCGCCATAACGCACGGCATGCTGCCCACGGGAACTCGAAGCGACGCTCCGGTTTTGTGCGGCGCTGCCAGGCCTGCGCAATGGCAGCATGCAGAGGAGCTGACGCTAGCTTGCCATCAAGCACGTATAGGTCATCCAAGGTCAGGATTGAACGAAGTCCGCTGTAGAATAAGTCATTGACCCACCAGAGAAAACTACGATTGATAATGCTGCTAGTTGACTCTGGTGGGAGGCCTTGGTACGGTGGCGTGAGAGACGTAGTCTTGCTCTGTCCCTCTAAGAACAGGAGCACCAACTTGACGGTAATGGTAAAGGTGAATACAGCAGCAAGAGCGGTATTAGCGGGGCTCTGTAAATACAGCGTTCTGACCTGGACGGCGTCAAAGAATACGGTGGAAACCAGATAGATGTTTAGTAGCGAGGACGGTCGTACCGACTTTACATCTTCGACCCACGTGAGGGCTAGCAGCTCTACTGCGGCGAAGAGATTCAAGGCGGCCGACGGTAATGAAGCTGCTGTGCGATTCAACGGTGGCGCCTTACACCAGAGAATGAGCAGGGCAACTTGCAGAGCAGCAAGTATGGTAGCAGTGACCTTGAAGTGGCAGATCTTCAGCGCTGGACATGAGACTTGGAGCGAGGACCAGGGTAGAGAACCTACAAGTTTGAGAAGGCGGAGAGAGCCAGCATGTGTCTTGGCGTCGGTACTATGGAGGACCAGATACAAGAGTCTCGAAGCGGCAGAGAGGGCGAATATCGCAGCTGGAAGGATGCCCAAAACGGTCTGCTCGAAAAGCAAGGTGAAGTCGAATCCCCCGCGGCAGCTGCTGGCTACCACAGGCCCGAACGTGTCATCGCATTGCACCGCCATAGCAAGCGTAGCGTAGTAGGTAAGTGGTTGATACCTTTCCTGACTGAGAGGAACACTGAGGACCTGGGGAGCTGGAATGTAGGTACCAGACAGACACGAGCGCTGAAAAGAAGAATGTGCCCTTTGAAGGGGCCTACAAAGCCACATGCATTTTCAATGGCACTTCAGGTTGCGCAGCAGCATAACGCGAAAGACGGACACAGGAGAATTGATTGCCTTCAGCGGGGAAACACATGATCAGATACCTGGACAGCCAGCTAGCACCTACCTCCACAGCGGGCGTTACAGTAGCCAGTACCGGGGGTTGGTGCCTGAATTGGAGCACTAGAGCCAATAAGTCGTCTGTTGCCGTTTTCGCAAGATTTACGAATTTAAATCTGCCGGATTGATTTATGAAACCGCTGCTGACCCCGCCCATCTTTACTTTTACCTACAGCACACTCGAGTATACGAGTTCCATTATCTGCGATCTGGCAACGTACCAAGGTGCTTACGCTATCAGAGGTGAGAAGCAATTCGTCACTTAACAGGCGCAACTACATGCCAATTGCATCAGAAGATGCGCATTTGTTGCGGTGCAAGAATCCTGCAGCCCGCGCCTCCAGACTAGAATTTAGGACTTTAGCAGTGAAACCATTCATAACATTCCATGCAATCTTCAGGAAAACATTTGAATTGATACTCTGAGGCACAAACTGTGTTCAACTATCACTCTATTTCCTCCTGCTAGTTCCTTCATCAAGCACACCAGTGCTAATTCGTCTCCCATGGAGTGTTCCAATTAGATTCTCGCGCTCTGCCCTCTATAAGCTGTAGGAGAAGGTCCCTCCCACTGTTGCATGCTGTGAACATTGCCAGGTATCAGATTGCGCAGCTCCAGAGGCCCTTCTGGTTCTGACTTGACCTCTTCAAACCCCGTCTCTTCGCCGTTGGGATAGTCAATGGCCAGTACGACCGTGACGACAAACATGAGAGCTGCATCGAAAACGTAGAGAAACACCTCGGTCGTCTGCAGACTGCAGAAGTCAAGGAGTTAGAAACCGTACTAACAGGAAAAAGGAGTGAAATTTGTACTTACTATCCATCGTAACCTTGACAATACTCAATGACGCGAAACAGAGACCGCACAAATACGAGGGCGCTGACTCCGTAGAGGATGAAAATGTGCCGTCTCCATGGTGCGGCTACGCTCACGGGACCCGTCCTCGACCCTTGCGTGATACGTTTGTGGAATGTCCCCGTCACACCAATGAAGAAGATGAACCCAATCAGTTGAATAAAGAGACCAACAATGATGACCTTTTCCCCTAGCTGGATGCTGCTCGGCGACTTTGCATTGGTGAGTATGCCACCACCCCCGCTCTGCACCAGAAAAGACAGCACATCGCTGGTGACAAAGACCTTGGTGAGCTTCTTGGGCGGGATGGGGCTGTAGGCCTCGCCCCTGGTCATGGCAATGGTGCGCCCGAGCATGCCGTAGATGGAGGCGGCCAGAAAGGAGGGAGCAATAAGCAGCATCAGCGACTGCAGTGCGTACGGAAATACGGACCAGTTGGGCGTCTGAGAAGCCGACAGGGCGCGCCCGGCATAGCCAATGATTTCGCAGCCAATGCCAATCAAGAAGGGTACAAAATACCAGGTCCGACGCTTGAAGAGAACGAAGAGGTGCGCCACGGCCGTGCAGGCAAAGAGTACAATAAAGATGCAGGCAGCGGCGAGTGAGGGGTCGTACAAGTAGAGTTTCGACATCACCTGCTCGTCACGCCGTTGGAGTTCCAACAAGTTATTGTGCATGAAAAGAGGTGCCATCTTGAAAGTGCAGAGTAGCAGTTGCTGAATTAGGAAAGAGAATAGTGAGTGACTGAAAGAACTGGTGGTCTGGCTTGTGAATTGTGTGTTGTATGTTGACTATTCGAACTCATCACTTGCTACGTGGCAATGTTTGTTCTCTTTATATGTCATTATTGAGTTGATATATGAACTATCTCTATCGAGAATGAAGAGATATTATCATCAAGAAGGCGCAGCAGTGCGGCTCTCAGCATGAAAGCGGAACGCGTATTCACGATTCGACTCGTTGCAAGACGATCGTTAGTTGGTATTGAACCATGCGGCTGTGCCGTCGAAGCTCGGTCTTTCAGTGACATTTCTAGGCAATATTCTTTAGCAGGACGTATTCGAGTACCGACACTGCCAACTATAGGATAAGGCGTAAAAGTGCCGATTCGGGCGCATTTAGTGGTTAGAGTTTAGTGCCGGTATACCCACACGGCCAACGACTTTTCATTTTCCAAATGTTTGATAAAAGTGGGGATACGCGTATAATTTTATTCGTTCAATGATCTAGCCGTGGCATTGATTCGCTCTATTGGCCCTCCCTAAGATTGTGTATCGAGTCAGATTTGGTTATCTAGATAGTCCAAGCCCTCCATGGGGGCCGCATATCCCAAAATAACTTGTACGTCCTTCTTGTCAATTCCAATGCATGTTATCATTCACTTCCTTCAATTCTCAACACCACCCTGAACTTCTTGGTTCTAGATTTCGGGATGCTTGACACAGCCATGTTCTGGGGCATCGGGATTGGCTTCGTACGTTTCAGATCAACTGCTTCATACTCTGAATCACGACTAATTGAGTACTCTTCAGGTGTTGCTCTACCTCTGTGGCTATGCCACGTACAATTTATTTATGCACCCATTGAGTGCATACCCTGGCCCTCTCTTTATGCGAGTTAGCAGGCTGGGTTATTCTTACAAGTCAATCATGGGAACATTGACGTTTGACATGCTCGAGCTTCACGAGAGATATGGCGATGTTGTTCGCATCGCCCCAAACGAGCTCGCCTTTTCTCACCCTCAGGCCTGGAAAGACATCATGGGTCATCATCACGGGTCCCGTGTCGAAATGGAAAAGTACGATCACTTCTACCGACCTGTCTCATTTGGACCTGTAGATGTTGTCAGTGCGAACCGGGAAGAGCATTCTCGCCTCCGCCGGTTGATGTCTCATGGTTTTAGCGATCGAAGCATGCAGGCCCAGCAGCCAATCATCAACCAATACATCGACTTGTTCATCCAACGAATACATGAACACTGCTTTGGCAGTGAGAAACCAGTGGATCTTGCGGCCTGGTTCAACTTTACGACATTTGACATTATCGGTGACTTGGCGTTTGGCGAACCGTGAGACGCCCTTGCTCCCTTTGCGCCTTTGGTCATAGTCGAGAGCTTAAGTTAACATGTCCGCAGTTTTGGCTGTCTTAAGAAGTCCGACTACCATCCATGGGTGAAAACTATATTTGAAATGGCCCGCGCTGGGACAGTCCTGCAGGCCACTAGCCACTGGTCGTCGTTGCAAAAGCTGATGCTGATGATGGTCCCCAGAAGCATGATGGATGAGCATCGCAAACACGCTGAAATGGCAAAATTGAAACTATCCAAGAGACTCGCAAGAGAGTCGGAGCGTTCGGACCTGGTGGATGGTCTACTGAAAGAGGTCAATGGAAAGGTATGCTATTCTGCCTGTCCCCGTCTCTAGATTGTGCTCATTCTCTACAATAGAGTATTACATTGCAAGAAGTGCAAGCAAACGCGAGTGTCCTCGTCATCGCCGGGTCGGAAACTACAGCCACACTGTTATCGGGGGTGACATTCCTTCTTCTAGTAAATCCAGATGCGCTGAAAACCTTGACGAACGAGGTAAGAGATGCATTTCAAGCAGAGGGAGAGATTAGTCACGAGACAGTGACCAAGCTGCCTTACCTGATGGCTTGCTTGAACGAGGCGCTGCGGCTCTATCCTCCGGTGCCACTTGGTCTCCCTAGAGTTGTGCCCCAGGGTGGTGCCCTGATATGTGGTCGGCACGTTCCAGAATCGGTATGATTCTCCATGATTAACTCACAAACCTGCAACGTGCTCACGTTGCTTCACAGTCCGTCGTTTCCATACACCAGTACGCAATTTATCATAGAGAGAAGTACTGGACAGATCCCTTTGGATTTCATCCCGAGCGGTTCCTCGACGTAAAAGGCTTTGAGAATGACGACCGCGCCACTTTCCAGCCTTTTCACCTTGGATCTCGAGGCTGTTTGGGTCGAAAGTCAGTTTGCTTGTGTTATATCTCGACCTCTTTTGCAGCTACTAAACTAATTGCGTCACAGTCTTGCCTATTTGGAGTCACGGCTCGTGCTGGCACGATTACTTTGGAATTTTGACCTTCGCATCGCTGAACACAGCCGAGAATGGCTGAATCAACAAAAAGTCTTCAACTTGTGGAATAAGGGTCCTCTAGATGTGTTCTTGACGCCTGTTGGACGTTGATACACGGTAGAGCACGCACAGTCATGGGTGAATATTGAAAATAGGACACGGCACACAAGCTTTTGGAAGCTGGCGAAATAATTAAAGCATACATCATTCTACATCATCTGCTCACACATATCAAATTTGTAAAGCTAGTACAGTCCCAACATCATGATATTCTGAATAGTTCAAAGCTTAAAATGTACACCATGACAGTACTAATCTTCGAGCTAGCAAATTCGTGTGATTGTGTTTTCCCGAATAAACGGCCATATTGTCTCCTCACCTAGCCATACTAATGGTCTCCTACTTTTTCTTTCCTTCTCCCTCTTCGTGTCTACGCACGTCCTTTATAAATACGCGTAATTGCAGCGATTCATACTACATAGGTACCATCCAAAAGTTTCTCGGCATTTCCATTCCTTAAGCCCCCATTCGGTAGCAGTTTGGGCGGGGCCATCAAATCGGCCGTTGATCCGCTTGGTCGCTGAGCAGGGATTATACGCGTATCTCCACTTATTCTGCAAGCTGCATGCTCAAGTACTAGTATGAATTTCAGGAGGGATTCGGAGGGGTCGCTCTAATATTCTAGTTTTTGATATGTCAACGCCTTGGCAGCAACGTCGGGGTGCATTGATATTGGTCCTTTGCTTTTTGTTCCAGTCTCTTCGTGGTGTGATATGCAGGCGAACACAAGCAAACAACAAAACATGGACTAATACTCTGATGTGACGGAACAAGCTTTAGATTAAGCAGTTGCCTAGAATTTATACGACCAAGGCACTAGAGATTGTTACCTCCCAGGTGGCCTTTGATGCTTCGCGTGGAGCCCTCAGTCCTCATTACTGGGTTCTATCCATGTCTCGGTATTATACACGAGGGCAGAGTTGTCGATCAGCGCATACCGCGCTCCACCTAGGAGAATGTGAGGGCTCAGCATGTATTATAAATGAATCATGGCGGAGAAACGACATGCTCGAGGCCAGCCAAAATCGTATATGAACCCTTTCAAGCCACGCACAGTTGTAGTCGATTACCAAGAGAGAAAAAAACGCTGGTTTGGCTTTGATATCACAAAATCTTGATTGGCATATATTTCTTTCTTGAAAATGAAAACCAACCTATTCTCCCTCGCATTTGCCTTGGCATTGGCCGATGCCTATCAAGTCCGAGATTACTCATCGTGGTCACCTGCAGGACCAAACGATTGTATGGTCTTCAATATTCCATGGGAGTTACCAGAAACCACTCGACACTAACACAATCTTGATAGATCGCGGTCCTTGCCCAATGATGAACACCTTGGCCAACCATGGCTTTCTCCCTCATGACGGAAGAAACATTACCAAAGCCAACGCCGTCGCCGCGCTCGGTAATGGCATCAACTTTGATCCTGATCTAGCGTCATTGATGTGGGAGCAAGCCGTCATTGCCAACCCGCAGCCCAATGCCACCTTTTTCACCCTGTACGTTTGTTTCATACCATATGAAAAGACTCTCAACATTCTAACATGATGTTATAGCGACCATCTGAATCGACACAATGTTCTCGAGCATGACGCAAGCATGAGGTAAGAACATACTCGCCCCCATATGAGCGATCTGCTCCAACAACGTTATTCGTCGACTAACTTTGCGAAAATCTTCCAGTCGTTCTGACGCCTTCTTTGGCAACAATCATGTCTTTAATCAGACCATCTTCGACACGACCCGAGTCTATTGGACCAATGAAGTCCTCACGGCCCAAATGCTAGCTGATGGCAAGCTGGCGCGGCAGATCACTTCCAGGTCGCAAAACCCAAACTATACATTTACCGAGACTACCGAGCACTTTAGTCTGGGAGAGGTCGCTGCACCCATCATTGTCTTTGGTGACATGGCTGCCGGAACGGTCAATCGTACTTGGGTCGAGTACTTTTTTGGTAAGCCCACGCCTCTTTGGTTGGCAGTTCTTCGATAGATCCCGATGGAGCTAATAGGACTTTGCAGAGAATGAACGACTGCCCTCTTCGCTGGGTTGGACAAAGAAGCAAGAGCCCGTCACGCTGGTGAATGTAACTGGCGTCACTGACATGATCGATGCCAAGACCCATCTCACCACCCCCTGAAATGTTATGACTGGTTTCGTGGTTCGGTTGGGGTAGAACACAGAGCAAGGATAACCACAATGCTACAATGCTGGGAGCTGCTGCTTGTGGATGATGTAGGTAGTGGGCAAATTTGTTGGGATCTCCTTCTTCCAGAGCGGCGCTCTGAATTTATTCTCTTTCCACATGAAAGTTGTCTCTTGTCAGCACTAGTATTCTCGATCAATTATACCGCTTTTGTCAAACTCGAGTCCTGGAAATCATAGTGGACACGTCATAGTATAGCCGACTTGACTAACGCAGCATTTGGCCTCGGAAGTCTTCTCATTGTGGTAATCGTCGTATGGTATATTCTATCATTTTGGAACGCGAGTTGATAAAATACAATCTTTATATTATGTACAATTTTTTCAATCTTTTACTCGCATGTGTCCGATATAGTCAAAGTCGCCAGGGAGTTCCACCGGCTCAATAACCGAAGGAAGTTCCGCAACGGCCGTGGGTGTAGAGAGCTCGCTAATCGGGGACATTTTGTAACTCGGATCAGATTCGTAGACTGGGGGTGGTTGTTGATAAGGGCTCGAGGGAGATAGCGTGGAAAGACTGATTCCTCGCTCGTTCTCCTGAAGCAAGGTTCGTATGAGCTGTTGGACCTGCTTTCCTCGCTTGCGGCGCCGCGACTCGGAGCACGCTCGAATAAACAGGGTAAAATGGAGAATACTAAAGTTTCGTTCACATAGATGTAAGTCGTCAAATTACAACAATCGGGGTTCGCGGTACTCACAATAATGGGCAGAGCGTTGCCGCCAACGCCAGGTCTTTACCCGAGGTACTTGTACCTGGATTGTTTTGTCTTCTGATGGTGACGGACGCCATTTGCATTGCTGTCGCCATCAACCCTATGATCCACAGCAAGGTTTCAATGGCAATGTGCATGCGAAGGGCCTCGCTGATCCAAGACTTTTGCAGGCGCATTGTGTACAGAATGGTGGCGTCCCACGAGATGCAAGCAACGGCCTTTTAAAGAGCAACCGTTAGAAGCCGCGACGAGCAGCGTGAACAGCCCGTTCAACAGATTACTGGGAGTCGGACGTACGAGAGTAAGGGGGAAGAGAGGCGAGGTAATAGGCACAGGAATCGGTAGGAGGAGGATCGATTCGGTTGCAACAGCAATGGCCAGTGCCAATGAGAGCAATCGAAGGACTATTTTGGCACGATGCCACTTTGACGATGCTCCTCCTGCTGCTGCTGGAGGTGCTGAATGGTTGTTGACCAGATCTGCAAGTGTCGCGGTGGTGTGCATCTTGTGCATTATCGTCGCGGCCAAGTTTGAAGTATTTATAATATTATCATTCGATCTTTGTCGACAAGCATTTCAACCTCTAACATGCGTGTGGTGAACGTGATACAATGAAACAGGTAAAAGATAAGTTCATCGAAGAGTAAAGGCGTGCAAAGTTCGCGCGCGCAGAAAATAATTATCAAGTCTCTTGATCGTGTTCACGGCACTAATAGGGATTCCAGCTCCTGATACAGCCGCCCCCCTTGCATGATAACCTCTATAAAATTCTAGGTGCCGTGCCCTTAGCAAATCCAGTCCCCTGTTGACGGTAGTCAGGTACCTAAGATGCTACTACTTTAGCTAGACTACTATAGTACGGTCAACTTAAGTCCTGGTCCGTCATTGACCTTTGCCACCGTGACGGGAATTACCGATGCGGGTCGGGCGCCTCTACTGTGTACACCCGTCTAATTCTAGGCTGCAGAATTTCCAGGGTCGGGCTTAAACTCCACCAACTATCATCCATGATCCCGCCAATGCAAGTGCCGATCCATGTCGTTCTCACTCCTTACACCACGGCATGGTATGCAATTCGGCTGACGCGTATACGGCTGTCTACACTATAAACCAGTTGAAACCGGGGGGTAGAGAGTCCACATCATGATCCGTCGCCAACACAAGAAGTCGAGAAAGGGGTGCTCCGAGTGCAAAAGGCGTCATATTCGCGTAGGTTAGAGCTCTTTGCTGTAAGCATAAGACTAGAATGCTCAATGGCTAATCTTCCGCTGTTACATCAAGTGTGATGAACAGCGCCCGACATGTATCAATTGTACCAAGGCCGAACGAGCCTGCTCTTATCCTACCAAGAAGCATCATGTATGAGTATTCTCACCATCTTGGTCTTTCATCGCGCGGTTCTTTACTGACAACTTGCAAGGAGCATCAATCTACTCCATCACGCGATGAATCAGATGCAGCAGAGGCGCCACGCACTAGAGATTCAGAAAATGGTCAACAGGAGATCAGTAATGATTCTCTAAACATGGCACACTTGGAACTTATTGTCCATTTCAGTTTCGACATTTACGTTCCCGAATTCGATCAGCATATCAAGGAGCCCGCGACCAAGCTGGTGCTACAAACCGCTCTAAAAGCACCATTCTTGATGCACGAAATCCTGGCCATATCCGCATGCCACTTGTCGGTAACACGACCGAGCGACGCGGCAATATATCGCAGCCAGGCCGTGCAACTACAGACCAAGGCAATTGAGCTGTTCAATATGTCGACGCGGGATGCCGATCGGGACAATATATGTGCCCGGCTGCTGTTTTCCTCCATTCTGGGGCGCCACATTATAGCCGACGCGCTCGATAGCCATGGGCTTGACTTTTCGTCCTTTCTCCAGCGATATGTTCAGGGCATCCGCATCTACCGCGGCGTGAGAGCTGTGGCTGCAGAGGAGGATTGGAATGTGCTTCTAGGCTCTGAACTCGGGCCACTAATGATTCGGGGCCTCGGCATCGCTACCTATGACCAGCCTTATGAATTGGAAGATACGCTATGGCATCTCGTCTTTCACGCTACAGGCCTGAATGACGAGGAAAAAGCATCGTGCGAGACGGCACTTCGGTTGATTGAAACGGGCTTTGCCAACCTGAGGGACCTGACGAGGTCGGAAACGGGCCGGCGCATGATTTTCTTGTGGTCCATCATGCTTCCCGATTTGTTCATCGAATTATTGGCGCGCCAAGTTCCGGAAGCGATTGCAATATTGGGTCGTTATGCTATCCTGCTTCACTATGGGAGGTCATTGTGGCAGGTTGGAGACGCGGGGCCGCGCCTGTTACATACCATACAGCGTTTACTGGGTCCTGCATGGGACCCGTGGCTTTCATGGCCAGAGGGCCTGCGTAATCCCATTGTCTTGCCTGTTGAAGGTATACATTTCGCTTGAGGTTTTCATTGTACGGCAGAACGTTGAAAATATGAGCTGCAATGTGATACTCATGGAAATCACATTTGACAGGTATTGAATGCAAGATGGCCGTCTATTAGATATATTCCATGTCGAGGTGATTCTGGATTCACATTCGACTCGTGTACTTGAAGCAAAAGACACGCGTTACAGTAGAGATGGACATTGAGAGACTGTCTGCAAGCCATCAGTTAGAATTACAAAAAGGCCGGTTGATGAATAGAATTATATAGAAAGCCCTCTCCCTCGTCCTGACTTCTCCATACACCACCGTGGATATACCTGAAAAATACAATGTCGTATGTCGCATCTATTGGGCGAATATAGAGAAAAGACACCAATTTGCGGAATTTTCGGGGAATTTCTTTTCTTTGGGCCCGTTGTATAAACTCAGCACTATGTCTATTTTGTATCATGGTTGCAAATTTACCGACATGAAGCCAGCCAAAATACGCGTATTTCAAACGCTACTAAGGGCTGGACAGGCCGGGGGTTGAACGGCACGGCAGCTAGCATTACGAATTAGAGTGGACACAGGATGCAACGCTGGGTATCTGGACAAAAACAATAAAGACATTTATACGCTTGCTATGTAGACCCCTGTATTATACACCACCTAATGTTCAATTATATAAACAAGAAAAAGCTCTTTGATGCTCAAGAGATCAAGTCCTCTGGAAAAAGCTTCCCACTCGCTTCGTCTGTCGCACATCACCCTCGAGCCCAAAGCCGAACCGCGGCCGCTGCTGTGCCGTCGTCGCACCAGTCTCCCGCGGCGTCGACGCCCCCGTAGACGCCGCCTCGTCCTCGGCGACGGCATCGAGGGGCCGAGCCCGGTGAATCAAGCCGTAGCCGACCTTCATCTTGCGGATATCGGAGCCATTGTCTTCGTGCCAGGCCATCTTTTCCAGCGCGGGGCCCCGGGTCGCGGCCACGATGCTGGAGAAGCGCGTGTCGTAGACGCGGCCCTCGTTGGCGAGCACGGCGCCCGTGCCCATGATGACGGCGACAATGGCGCAGGCAAAGGCGCAGCTATAGACGATCCACAGATCGCGCAGCACGTAATGGTAGCGGTTCTCCCAGCGCGTCCGGGTGCAGGGCCACAGTGTCGTCTGGTTACCCGGCTCGTCGCCCGACATCTCCCAGGGTTTGGCGGCCCACGCTACGGACACCAACATGTGATTCGAGAGCATAGATAAGATGATGTCCTCGTATAAACTCTGGACGCGCGTCTGCAGGTCTGGGTACGCGAACCACTCGTTCTTGGGATCGAGCAACTTGGTCTGGAGCGCCTTGGTGTTGGCATTGGGGACCGGGACCGAGGCCGAGTTCACCGTTCCGTTCATGACTTCGCGCAGGGTCAAGCCGATTGAGTGGAAAGATGCCAGTCGTCGGTAACGGCGGGTGTTGGTGACATTGGACATGGGATAGGGATACACGTAGTTGCTCTCAGGCGTTGCGGTGGTGTTGTCATTGGTGCCGTCGTTGGCATCGACGCCGCGCTGGTACGTTGTGTTCATCACGGGATACAAGAATGTTCTCTCGAGGACTTTCGTGCTCTGGTCCTTGCCTTCATAGGTGAAGTTGACCTTGTAATGTGTTTCGTAATGCTCGCAGGCAAATATTTTGGGAATGAATGCATCATTCCAGCCCGCTACGGTGTTGTTAGCAGGAGGGTTGCTCTGGTTGACCATGACCGAGTAGCCGGCCCAAATAATGGGTTCCGTTCGAAAGGCACCCAAGTGCTCGGGCCAAGAAGAAGGTGTCGAATTCAGCGGCATTCCTCCCGGCCAGACTTCCTTGAGCTGCGCCGTGGAATAGTCACCCTCGGTCGAGTGCACAAAGTAGCTATATTGTCCCTCGGGCAGCAGCAAGCTTGTATTGAATGGCGGCGTGGAATCGCCCAAGTTCTGTACTGCGGAATTGACACCATTGGCTACTTCGGTGCACTTGTACCCCGGTGCAACAAATTCAATGGTGTATGAGCAGTTCCAGCCAACACCGCAGATATCGTGTGCTATAGTCTCGACGGCATTAACCTTCTTGGAGAAAATTCCCAAGCTGGCAGTGGCTCTGAAAAGGTCGTGTGGAGCAGTATAGTAGTCGTACCAGCCGGGAAGACTGTCGTTTAAGGTCGTTGCGTTCCATAAGTTCACAGACAGGCCGTATAAACCATTGACCTTGGTTGGTTTTCTAAAGTTCTCAACCTCCTCAAACGTGAAATTCAAAGTCCGCACACTCGGGCACTTTGTATCCACGATATTGTTGACCAGCCTCACAGTCAGGGTATTACTCGTCAAGATGACTATGAGCGGCGTAATCCAGACAAGGCCGGCCAGGAGCATGGCGATCTTGGCCTTGTGATAAATCTCCCGGTTCCACAGGGCCGTAATGTCGCTTGTTGCGGCAAAAAGGGAATCGAGTGCGCCGACGCTGAGAATCTTGTTCCGCACCGTTACCCAGAGGCGCTGTCGAAAGGCAGTTACCGTGGCTGCAACAAATCCCGCCTTGGCCACGAACGCCAATATGGTACCATATCGCAACATGGCCACTTGATTATCTGCCAACCGATCGTCCAACGCCTTGTAGAAGATGTGGTGACCCACGGCGGCGAGGAGACCCAGCAAGAGGAAAACAAACATGATCCACTCTGGCCGCCACACGAACCACCTCTTGGGCTGTTTTGGTGGCAGGCCAGCGCTATATGGCGGCGGGGTGGGTGATTCTCGCGTCCATTCTGTAGTTACTGGCGGTGTCTGTAAAAGATAGGCCTGAGAGGTCTCGGTTGTGGACCGACCGTGTTGGTGGTATGCCTCACGGGGAGTGTAAGGCGAAGCATATGCGCTCCCGAACCCTGGTCCAGAAGACATATAGGCTGCGGGACTGTCCTCAAACTCCATGGGCTGCATTGGCCGGCGACTGGCAAACGACGACATTTGCGAAGAAATGTGAGTAGCCGGTGGAGGACTGTAGGGAGACTCCAAGGGGGGAGAGATCAAGGCGGCATCATGTATGCCACCTGACGGAGAAGTCGAGTCGTTGGCGCCCTGCATCGGCAGCCATGTTCGCGACTCTCTCGACACGGGACGCTGCGAAGGATTTGTAGAGTCGCCGGTTTGTGATACTGAGCTCACGGAAACAGTGCTGAGATCCTTGTAGTTTGCCGATGCCTTTGCATCTTCCCCCTCGAGCCGAGCTGCTGGCACGCCCGTCATGGTCGGGTGTCCGTAAATGACCCGGCTCTCCTGGCCTGGGAAGGCCTGCGCGCGATTCCAGTCTTCTGGTCCAGCCATGACGCTGTCGTTAAAAAGGCATACTAAAGCTCGCAACGTTTGTTGTCCACCCAAAAATAAAGTAAAGAGGTCAGAACTAGAAAACTAGAGAACTGTTAGTCGACGGGAACGCTGACGCTCTCGTGAGGTTTTGATATTGGGAAACAATGGAATTTCTCAAATGAAAAGAAATGAGAAATGGGCTAAGATCGTCAGCCTCCTTACCTGTTACGAACTCGGCAGATTCAAGCGATAGCCGGAGGCGTTCGGACCATGACTGACCGCACCGTTTGCACTTGAGGATTTGGTAAGATTTCCAGGAGAGGAAACAAGAAAAGGAACAAAATTGTAAACCCAAAAGTGGAGGAGGATCATCTTCCCACAAATATGGCATTTGCTACATTCATCTACATTTGTATCGGTTACTGGTGCGGCCACGAACAGTTCTTTTATGCTGTGTCACAAAGACAAACCTCGTGGGTGAGTCGGCGGGGGGGTTTCTTTGGGTAACCAACCCTCCAAGACGTACCTAATCCCTAGCCGTCACAGACCCCCATCATGTTCCGATACGCGGTGATTGGCTGATATACTTGGATAACCTTGTAATCTTATTATGGTTTAGGACCAGTCCAGAGTCCAGACCGCATAGCGGTTTTAGCCATTGCGGCCATGACAGCCAGCCCTGTGGCCTAGCGGAAAGCTTCGTGCGATTGGTACGTCCCTTGATAATCTCAGGTGTGCGCCTTGGTGTGGCATGGGAGTATGGTTCTCGCTAATGTAGGACTTTTTTATTGAAGGCAGGCAGAGCGAAGACGGCGACAGAGAACATACGGGCGGCCGATTGACGTGAGAGAAGGATTCTTGGATGCGACAAGCCCGGGAGCTCCAGACGACAAGTAGTGAACACGCAAGCTCTCCAACAAGTCAGCCAGCCAAACCCCCGCCAGCAAATCCTTGCATCTCAGCCGCAATCGCCGATATCACCCACCTATTGTCGCGCAGTGACAGCTCCATCAGATGTCAAGAAAAGCTGGGGAGGAGGAGGAGGAGGGAAAAGGGAGGCAAGAAGAGCAGTAGAAACACAGACACACACGCGTACACACCAGTGGAGGCCAGTGGAGGCTCGGGAGCTGTCGAATGAGGTACCTAAAAGGGCGGTGCCACGTCCTCGGGAAGCTCCAGTCAAGCTAACAAAAGCCATGCCAATGGCCCATGGCTAATAAGGGAAAGTGGTCTATGCCCATGCGAGCCGCTTATGTGAGACGAAAAATCCTAGTTCAAGTTTACTCCCATACCTACTAGGTTACCTACTACCAGCTACACAGTACATTACCCTCGCTAGCTGTTCCCCCCCTTTGCGTTTTAAGTCGCTTCCCATTTTTGATTCTAGCTGCTCTGTGTTATTTTTAAAACACAGTCTCTGTATACTACAGTGAGCAGGCAAACAGGTTAGTAGGACAAAAGTATTCGCGTCAACCCTCTAACTTTTCTGCCAAACCACACTGAACTGTTTGCTTTGCTTTGCATTGCCCCGCCCTCCGCGGCCGCTTCTCCATTGTGAGGAGGCAATATAATGCAAATTCAATCCTTTTTCTCTTCAGCAATTGCCCATGAACTGTTTGGAACCGGAACGTTCTAGACATGGCATTAACTTTTCAACCCGCGATGAAATGGGCGGAAACCCCCCCCACCATCTACGGATTGCCGTTACGCTAGTGCGGCGACTTTTACTGTCCTATCACATGCAGCCAGCGAGCGTGTGTATGCTGGTACAAGTCTATTTGCTTGTGTCCTCTAATCTTCTCAAACATGATTCCGAGACTTTGGTAAATAATTCCTCTGGTGCTACCTACTCACAAGAAAGCTCGTAGAACCATGGGCCACTTGCTGTTGTTAGCAAGACTTCTTCTACCTGTCAGCCTGTTGGCAACACGACATGACCTTATATCGATGCAGTGCGACATACCATTGGAGCGACCGGTCTCCAACACCTCGATGTATGAAGACACCAAAATGCTTTTCGCTACTTTACTCAATATTCGAGTGTATATAGATGGCCTTGACTCATCAGGATCAATTGATGCTACCAAAGTCATATATACATACACCACCCGCCGCTTGAAGCAAAGGCTCCAGCGTCATCAAGAGGAGCCAATAGATGATAAAACACATGAATTAGTTCTTGTGCAAGAGGTAAATCTCTCCTTCATTACTATTGTCGCTGCCGACAAAGAGGCCCCGACCGGCCGGGTCCCAAGTAGATGCGGTAAGGCGGAAACAGTTGCTTTGCGTCAGACCATTGGCGGTGCACTACGACATCATTTGTTAGCTACAGTGATTCTCTGAAGAGCCTTTTTTTTTTTTTTGGTTCTCCAAGGCCACTATGTCGTGGTACCTTGTGAGAAAAGTCATATGCTCTAAAGCCATCCCAGAAGAGATGCATGGAAAGGATGGAGATTGCTTACCGACTCTGGGCTCGTCGCCGACAACACGTCCGTGTAGCCCGTGGTGCTCGTCGCGGGGGCCACGGGGTCATACTGGCCACTGGCGAGCTTGGTAAAGGGCACCTGGACGACCTTGAAGCCAGTCGGGGGCTGGCGATCCCACGAGCCGTGGAACGTCACGTACATGTTGGTGGCGTCGGCGTCAAAGGCGTTCCAAATGGGCGCCGAGTGCGCCTGGAACGACAGCCGCGGCGCCACGGCCTGCGCGTTGCAGCTCGCGTCGTTGAAGGTGCTGTTGGGACTCAGCACAAAGTGGTCGCCGACCTTGAGCGTCGTCGTGTCCTTGAACAGGCTCGGGTCCCAGACGGTGAAGCAGGTCGGGTACCCGAACCACCTGTCTCTGTCCTTGAGAGGGTCGCCCACTAGATGGATGGTTTCCATGTCAGCGATTGAAAAGCTGTGCGACGACTAGATATCAAACGGCATCATGGTAAGTTACATACGATTATTGAGTTTCTCCGCTGGGTTATCTTTATGAATGTCTGTACGCGCGCCGTTTACTGTGCGGGTAAAATCCTATTTCTTCTGTTAGTCTGATCCGAAATGTCGTTCAATCAATCATAAGATGGAGTCCT
Source organism: Pestalotiopsis fici W106-1 (assembly GCF_000516985.1). Lineage (NCBI taxonomy): Eukaryota > Fungi > Ascomycota > Sordariomycetes > Amphisphaeriales > Sporocadaceae > Pestalotiopsis > Pestalotiopsis fici. Next base: position 1,713,825 of record NW_006917102.1, read on the forward strand.
ACATCACCACTGTTCTCCACTCCCCAGACAACACCGTTGGGGTCAGTCGTGAAACCAATCTCGTTGCGCAGTCCATATGCAAAGACTTCGCCGTCAGTCTTGTAGGTGTACCCAGCAGATGGAGCCTTGCTCATGTCAAAGATCTTGATGATGGCGCGGCCAGTGGCCTTGTTGGCTGCAGCCGTGTCCAAGTTCTGGTTGCTTCCAACTTGGACAAGCACCATGTTGGGCTGCGATGGCACGACCAGCACGTTTCGCGTGGAATGAATGCCAGTGTCCATGCCTTTGACGACCGTCTTTTGGTTGGATACTGCCCTCGTGGCCGGGTTGTAAGTCCAGGAGTAGACCGTCGTCTCGCTGCTGGCGTACAGAGTGGTTCCGTCAGGAGTAAGCGAAAGCCCATGATTCAAAGACGTGAGGGAGATGAGAGTCGAGCTGCTGTTGATGCATCCGTTGGAGCCCCATGTGTGGACGGAAATGCCCTTGGTGGCCTCTGACACGAGCATGTTGCCCAGCGGATCAAAGACAATGGTTCGGACCTGCTTTAGATTGCCGGCTACCTTGACCACTGACCAGCCTGAGGCTGCCTTGTACTGGTATCTCATTGCCGCCACGCCGCTGCAGCTCGTTGGGAGCGGCAAAGCCTGGATATCGGCCGCCACATGGTCTAACACGGTTGCCTGATTAGCTCAGCTCATCGCCGGGCAAGGCAGATTGGCTTACCGATACAAAGCCAGGCTACTAGATAAAAAATAGCACTGAAGAGATTCATCTTTTGATTTAGTCTTCTCATACGCTCGAATGGTAGATGCATAGGGAGCTGGACAACAGCGACGCCTTATCAGTCGCCTGTGCGAGGGTTGCGTTGTCATATTTAACAAGATCAAATAGATGTACGATATGCTCAAAGCACCACCGGCAGATCTAAACTTCCCATCTGCGCGTCGCGGCATGTGTTGTCGTCAATACCAAAAGGAGCAATCAATCGATACCCTTTGCGGTCTGGCCAATATACTGCTCATATTATCCGCAATCCTTGTCGACACGCGATTGGGCACTATCTTTGCCACAACACCAAGTCATGGTCCGGGAAAATGCATAATCGAGACGGGAAATATGTTCAACGCCTACAATTTCTTGGAAGGCTTCGGCTCTTGCTTTCATTCAGTGCAGCCAGTTTGAAATCGTCCTGATATGTATCTGTGACGTGAGGCTTGGCAAACGGTCGTCGGTTGAATGCACGAAGCAATGATTTACACATTGCGTCAGGGTCAAGCTCGACCAGCAGTATCCAATCAAAATATTCTTTGTGATCCGAATTCATAATTCTGTGAGGAACATGTATCATTACCTATGAGGTGCCAAGACCCGGTTTAGAACAGCCGTATGAATACAGGATCATGTCATTCCGATTTTCGTACGACTTGAGTGTTGGTGCTATGCCAGTTCATGAAACCGCAAGAAGATCGGTACCTGAGATGTTTACAAGTCAAAGGTTCCCCAAAGATAGACTGTAATATGAATGGTGTAATTATTGCAAACTCTAATTATACTATCTGCTTGCCCCTCAAAACGAGGCATCATGACTCTACAATTAATTTGCTCTCTTCCTTTCTTACTCCTCCTTTGAAGAGATGATGGTCTTCTCTCCAGTAACACTGTCAGAAAAGTCCTCCTTTTGAGTCATGAAGACATCATCATTCATGTGGCCATGTCTCCACCAAAAGATGATGGTCTGCACAAACAGGGCAATGCCCGGCGCCGCCCAGGCCCAGACGAGCGTGGGGTCCGCAATGGCGGGGATCAAGATCTCGCCGAGCGCGCTGCTGAGAGCCGTCATGAACAAGAAGAGGGCGACGACGGTCGAGCGCATGTTCTCCGGTGCGCGGGCGTAGGCGAGTTCATAGGCCGTGACGTTGACAAAGACCTCGGACATGGCCCCGAGGGCAACGTTGGGCACTTGCCACCAGATGGAGAGGGGTGATACACCGTCGCAATCGCTGGCGTAGTAACCACTAGATATGGTTAGCAGTGTGTAGTATAGGATAGCTATGGGGGATTGTGCTTCAAACTTACCAAGGACTAGTTTCGTAAACACGCCATTGCACAATGGCACCAATAACGGAGGAGATGATAGCGAGAACGAAACCAAACGTCATTCGACTAATACGTCCAAACTTGATATTCTTACGCTTGAGGAAAGGATACACAATCTCTGCCATGAACGGGGCAAAGATGATGATGACCAAGGGGTTGAAATGACCGAGGAGATCATTGGGCGCGCCGTCCGATGTCATGGCTGCGCCTTGGTTGGAGAGCACACTGCCGACACCGCCATCGTTGAGAACCCACACGGGAACGTAGAGGAAGATTTGCACGGCCTGCCAAGTCCGGCGCGCATCGTCCACGTCTTTTTCCGAGAAGCCCACCTCGACACCACGCTCGTTGAGTGTTGAAGGCGCCACATTGGCCCAAAAGTTCTTGGCAAAGATATTGCCCTTGCTGGACTTGAGGCCCAGCACGGTGATCTTGACGAACCGGGTCAGGTCCGAACCCTGAGGCGGCGTTCGGATGGTGCGCTTATAGGTAAAGGCGAGCAGGACCGGCAGCAAAAAGTAGACAATGCCGGGTACGAGATAGGCAAGCCAAAAGCTGTGGTACTTTTCAATGTAGACGACGGCAATGGAGAAAAAGGCGCCCACGTTGACAAAGGCATAAAAGATGAGCATAATGTGGCTCACTGTCGTCTCGGGGTCGACGAGCACCTTTTCGCCCGACTTTAGCACCTTCGTGTACTCTCGTTGGTACTTGTACTGATCAATGACGGTAGGAGCAACATTGGGCTTGAAGATGCCGGCGCCGATAGCCAAGAGGATATAGCTGAACAAGAAGGGCGCCAGGCCTTTGCCAGCCTGGAGAAGGGCCGGCGCGGCACCTCCAATCATGATGACATGAGCAACGCCGCCAATGATGACACCCCAGACAATGGCTTGATATCTACCAATCTTGACGTCTGCAATCCAGGCACCAAAGATGGGAATGACGTAGGCCAAAAAGGTAAACATGAGACCAATGGCTGAAGCCTTTTGTAGACCGAGATTCAGCGCACCGGCATGGGAATCAGGCTTGCTGGGATCGATGGCACCAGTGCCAGGACCGCCCTCGGGGAGTGGGAATTGGAGGTAGTTGTTGAAGGCGGCCTTGACACCGTAGTACGATGCTCTCTCGGCCATCTCGACGAAACATAGCGACCAGGCAATGACCGGGATCGAGTCGTGAACCTTGCGCAGCGTCGACCGCTCTTCTTGGGTCGGCTCTGGATAATCTGCAGGGTCGATGATATGTGTAGCGTAACTCGCCGAGACAGTTTGAGACTCTGCCTGGGCATCATCGTGGAAAGACGGTGCAGTGCTGGTATTGTTGGCCTGCTTGGCTGGAGTATTGGCGACATGAACTCCTTGGTCCGAGTCTGGCTCAACAATCTTTTGGACTGTCAGACCTACCACATTTTCCGCTGTAAAGGCAATACAAGTCAGTCGTGTGTGCGGTATCAAGGGCATTGCTAGTATAACTCACCCATGATGAACGATCGATGCTGTTGATTTTGTGTTTATCAAGTACAGAAGAGGAGACCTTCAAAGTTGCCAACAGATACACTAGACAACTCGTGAAATCGAAGCCCTGTCCCTGAACAGACAAGCTTTTTATACTGACTTGGCGCCTACTGACATCCCCAAGAAAAATGAAGAGATCACAGAATCGGAAGGTCAAAGTAGAAAGACGCACATTTCGTAAAGGAGCGGGCAGCCACGTTTTGTACCATGTTATAGTACTACGACTCTTTCAGCTCAACGGATCTCGAACCGCGGTCTGGTCGCCTCAAAGTGGAGAGAAATGCTCGGAGTAACCCCTGGTGCATTGCGATATCTCGAGTGCTATTGCGCCATTAACAAATTCTCCTCGGAACCATCTAGCGGCAACAGAGCAATCAAAGAGACTCCTGCAAATAACCCCCCAAGAACTCCATCCATTATGCAACAATTTCGTTCCATCTCGTAACGTTGCTTTCTCTTTCCAGCCAAATGATATCCAAAGATGGCGGATATCTGCAAAATGGCCAGGGGATGTCGGTTTGCCAAGATCGACCAAGATAAGGACGACATGGTATGCAAACGCACCTATAAGTAGGAGGCCGCGCGGCGTTCATTGGCCCAGATCTGCGGCACAAATGTCCTCCCGATTGCTTCGTCGCGGGTGGTGGTCAGATATATATTCATAAAGAGTCAATGTCCCCGACGAAGCGAAGTGCTCATGACTTTTGTATCTCGACGATATACGATATCCGCAGAACGCCTCATGGTCGCATCCAACCACAAGCAGAGCAAATAACACGGGGGTCGGAATATGCCGAATTGGGGCACGGCGCGGGGTGTATTGAAAGACCACTATTTTCAGTTGATCCTGTCGAGTCGCGCACACACTTGTACGATTGCTGTCTTCGAAAAATAGACACAGATCTGGGAGCAAGATGCAAGACGAGAAGTGGCAATGTCGGGAGACAACTGCCGAGTATATCATCTCAGATTTCCCCCAGTTCTCAACCCCATGTTGTGGGGATGTCCATTGATTGTCCAGGTGTAGGTAATCACCCGGCTTTGCGGGCTTCGAGCGTTCCGATCTCTCTAAAAAAAAACACCTCATTTGGACTTGTACTTGGAAGGGTTATTCTCATTGGTCTACGGGTCATTCGATACTAGACAAAAAGCTAATCTTGCTATTGTTAATCGAAATCCTTATCTTTGGGGTAGTTCCCCACGATTATATGTCCTATCTTGGACATTTCCCTGACTCGACAATTGGAAGCCCCCGAACAGCGCCGAACACTGTCTCGATAACGGCGCGTCGGCGCCAGTCCCGCCCTATTGCGCGGCTTTGCGCCGCCAGACATTTTGAGCCGAAAATGGTAATATGACCTGCCAAATGTAGATATACAAACGTGAGAAAAAGTAGTAATTCATGTTGTTGTAAACGATTTTTTTTTTTTCACTTCACCTTGTTTTCTCCTTGACATTCTCTTGAAGCAGTCAAACACCGTCTCGTAGGTTGAGGAATAGCCCGACAAAGAAATGGACGAGTACGATTTGGTCATCACCAACGCCGTCTGCGTCACGGCGGCAGATGTTTCGCCATATGATGTTGCCATTAAAGACGAGAAAATCGCCCTCTTGGCACCATCGGGGTCGCTGAAAAATGCAAAGACGAAAAGATTAATCGACGCCGAAGGTGGATATGTCATGCCAGGTGGGATAGACTGTCATGTCCACCTCGAAGAGCCCAGCATGTTTGGAAAGGGCAGTTCCGCAGACAGCTTTGAGACGGGCACCCGATCTGCCGTCGCTGGAGGAAACACCACCATTGTTGCCTTTGCACCGCAACAAAAGACTCAGGACTCTCTTTTGGAGGCATTGGGAAACACCCACAAGCTGGCCAAGGATAACTGCTACTGCGATTATGGCTTTCACCTGCTCGTGTCGAATCCTGGACCAAAGGCACTATCGGAATTCGATCAGTTGGTCGATAGCGAGGGTATCACCTCGCTCAAGATCTACATGACTTATACGGCTCTTCAACTTCGCGACAATGAGATCCTGTCCGTCCTACTCGCCGCCCGGCAACGGCACATTTTGACCATGATCCATGCCGAGAACGGCGACGTGCTGGAATGGCTGACGGACCAGCTCGAGGCCCAGGGCAAGCTGGCGCCCAAGTACCACTCCAACTCGCGCCCTCCCATTCTCGAGTCCGAGGCGACCAACCGCGCCATTGCGCTCTCGTCGCTCATTGCCAACACGCCCATCCTGCTGGTGCACGTGAGCGACCCGGCCGCGGCGCTGCGCATCCGCCAGGCGCAGACGGCGGGCCAGCCCATCTTCGCCGAGACGTGCCCGCAGTACCTGTTCCTGACGCGCGACGACCTCGACAAGCCCGGCTTCGAGGGCGCCAAGTGCGTCTGCTCGCCGCCGCCGCGCAACGTCGAGGACCAGCTGCAGATCTGGACCGGCCTGCGCAACGGCACCTTTGCCGTGCTGAGCTCCGACCACTGCCCTTTCCGCTTTGACGACGCCGTCACGGGCAAGAAGACGTGCGTCACGCATGAACACCCCGTCGGCAAGTTTCGCTACATCCCCAATGGCCTGCCGGGTATCGAGACGAGAATGCCGCTGGCCTTTTCCGCTCGGAAACTCGCCTTGACAAAGTTTGTCGAGGTTACCAGTACCAATGCCGCCAAGCTGTATGGACTGTACCCCAAGAAGGGCAGCATGATCCCCGGTGTGTCGGATGCTGATCTGGTCATCTGGTATCCGGATGGCAAGTTGGACGGTCTGGAAGTCACCAACAGCATGCTTCATCATGACGTGGACTACACGCCATACGAAGGCCGCAAAGTGAATAACTGGCCCCGATACACCATCATTCGTGGCAAGGTTGTATGGGATCGCGATGGCGAAGGTCTTGTAGGAACTAAAGGATACGGTCAATTTGTTAAGAGAAAGCAAGGTACATTGAATGAGATCTGGGAAACCGTAGACGAGCAGGGGGCATTTGATTTGGAAAATCTATAGACCCGACATGAGATGAAATAAATAAAAGGATCTTGCAAACGAGACTTTTGAGTTGTTTGTTATGCTACTCTGCAGACATTGGATGGGGCTTTGATTGAATATGATTTGATTGCTAGTACAAACTTTGTTTCATAGCTACGTGGTAATTTTTTGTTTTTGATAGTACAACCCGATTGCAAGGGCAATCTTTCGGCTAAGTGCGTTACTGTACGAAAAATCCAACTCAGTACGGCTTCCTCTTTGCAAAATGCATCAAGCTATTCGTCTGATCATAGGCAACAACATAGTTTCTCTGCCAAACTGCACCAATGATGAAACTGGCACCGGCCGTGTTGGGGCCGCCGTCGGCGAACGCGCTGAAGCACACGTCCTCGTAACCCGGCAGACCGTTGAGGCTGCGCACAATCATGTCCTGGGGATCCATTGGCATCTCTACCCCGTCAATGACATAGGCAGCGTACGGCGCCGTGGCATCACAGTCCACAGTGTAGTAATCGAGCGTGGCATTGTACACAGCCGGCGGGTCGAAGAGGGCATTGAGCGCCTTGGTCGCCGCTGTAGGGATGAAATTGGGCGAAGTTCCGCTGTCGACAATGGTCTCAAAGGAAGCAGAGGTAGCAAAGTCCGTGACAGTGCCGTTGGCACCATACTTGATCTTGGCGTCCACGTTATACCAGGTGTACTCGCCGCCGTCTTTTACAATCGGCACACTGGTAAATGGTGCTTCGTAGTATGTGTCTGGCACCAATCCACCGAGTGCCATCAGACCAGCAGGCGCAAGAGGCGAGGTTCCCTGAGGTACACGGTCAATGACCAAGGTGAAGATGCCATCCGAAACGACTTTCTCCTTGATCATGGTGGTAAATAGCGGGTCATACTCGACGTATTTACCACTTGTCCGGTTGCGACCAGAGGTGATGGCAGGGTATCCGAGGCCGAGCAGACCCGATGATGCATCATCGCCAATCCATGCCGCATAGTTCACGAGGGCAACCTGCTGCTTCGGCACGGTTAAACCACCCAGTGTGATCGGCGCGTACCCCATGTCGCCCTTGAGGGTTTCGCCTTCTGGAAAGTAGCTGATGGAGAAGGACTCATCAGTGATGTTGGTAAAGGAGCCTTTGGAGGAGTCATAAAGCGGTCCGAATCCACATGCAGCCTGGTCGAGCGGCACCTTGGTCTCAATGTCGACGCATTGCAGATCACTAGAAACTACCCACGAGTCGGAGCTTCCAGTGTCGATGAAACTGATGAACTGCTGTCCAGGAGACCCATCCGTGTTGCCCCATGTGAGATTGACGGTCGGGTAGATGCCACTGAAGAGGGTATTGACTGTTTCGTTGCCCGTTCCCGCGCGTTTGCCGAGTTTCTGGGCGGCGATGCGCTCGCGGACCGGGCTTCGGAGGTGGTCAGGCTTAGGATTCGAGAGCAGTTGGATCAGACCCTCTGCTGGCGCCTCGGCGATGGAAATGTCACCACGGGTGAAAAGCGGCCCGTTATACGCCGTGTTCTCATTCGAGATGACGGCGGCTGCGCTCATAGCCGCGAGGCCAAGAGCGAGTAACAGTGATTGCTGCATACTGGGACGATGTGCGAGATGCCAGCCAAGACTCAAGAGTGCTCATGCCCAGAGTCTTGGGGTTTGCGACCGAGCAGCTTTTTGTTCGGCCGGTCGCAATGGATGTCTGGATCCCGCTATTGTCGTACAGAACGGTTCCATTGCAGAGCTCATGTTTCGCTATAATTAATGCACCATTTTGGAAGGTCCATGTAGCCTAATTCATCTGTAGATTACCAAGGGTGACGATCGAAGCTTAAACGAGACCGCGTAGGGACTCATGTCCAATCATTATATTAGGACTTTCCTCTTTGGGACGCACCATCCGCATTCGCAACTCCAGCAAACGGGGAGGTTCAGATCTCATCCCAACTTTCAGTCGCCAGATCGCAATGACGCATCTATCACAGGGAGAAACACTGCGTTTCATGCGCTCTGGTTCCGTAGGACATCTGCGATTACCCGTCCGGACATGTTTGGCTTCCATCTGCTTCCATCAATGGTGAACAGACCACAACGTTGCGGCATGTCTGGGGCGCGCGCTGAACCTCATCAAGCAGGGCTATGCTTGTTGTCACTAGATGCACTGATAAGCTCGGGCAAGCTGCTTCGATAAGCTACCGGTTCTCGCAGTCTTTTGGGGCTAACAGTTTGTCAGTCCTGGCATGATACGACTGGTGGAAATCATTCGCCATGGCTCATGGCTGTCATCTTTTCCCTCATTGTCATCTCCTGCTGCATCGTGGAGCAGTGGGCTAATATGGGGGAGATGGCCCCAGAGTACCTTGTGCCTTGGAAGCACTGCGGAGTAGAGGCGAGCTACCAGACAAGATCGGACGAATTAGCAGCGCGACGACCATTGCCAGGATGTACTGGAGCTCAGGAACGCGCATAATCGGTGAATTTCGAGTGAACAAGCATTCGACAGGGACGAATCCTATACCGCCATTTGGCAGTATGGAGAAGGGGAAGTGTATTCCCCTTATCCTCCGCTAAGTTGATCCCTTGGTCGCCAGAAACGGGTCTCTGGGCACTGAGACTCGGTCGTGATTGGCCGCCTTGAGTTGGTGCCACACGACAACGCATCAACTCCCAAGCGTTGCATGGTTGAATAGAAGCCATGGCCATGGGCAACTGACGATGACTCTGGCATTAAAAACATCCTTGGGCGGCCTCGGCGTTGCTCATATCAGTGACGGGCAATGCTGTGCATTGTATACGGGACATGAGCCCGCTCATTCATCCCAAATCCGCTTCTCTCTATACACAGTACACCTAGGACCGGGCGAAACATTACCATGGAGCAGTTGATCAGGACCCTCAGCTCGTCGCAGCGAAATGGAGGCAAGATGATTAGAATCGGATCGGGGCCGATGTCTGTCGTCAAGATGATCGAGGCAGGCCAGCACTTGTGGAAGGCGACGCAGGACGTCGATAGCATTCCCAAAGCCATCACCATCATCAATGAAGCCATTCCTGTATTCCAGGTTATGGCTAAATCCATCTGCGACAGCACAAAGGTTGCTGTATCGTTCAGCAATATCGCAGCACAACTAGGCACCATTGGTAACCTGGTCGTCACTTGCCAGGGCGTCAAGGCGTTGCAACTCATTGCATCGCAACTCAAGGACATGAACGACACTCTCCAGGCGCAGACAGCATTGTTGTCGATCGAAAAGTTCCCGCAGGCGGTCTACGACATCGTCGAAGAAGCTCTACACAACTACCAGGATACTGACGACATTTCGAACTGGTTCTTCGTGTATCACCCTGACACACTGTGGACGCCTGGTTTCCACCGGCTCGTCAAAGACAAGGGACTTCACCGTCGGTTCTGCGGGCACAGCAACCAACTGGACGCGGCAATCGTGTACATGCTCGCCGCACGAGAATACTCGGAGAGGGCCGCCCGCAACGCCAACAAGACCGGAAAGAGCAAGCGCAAGATTCGGCTGCATTTACTCATCCCGGCGTACCAGCCGGTACTCATCAAAGACCCTGTGAGGTTCCCCGAAGCCCTTGGTGATTTCATGGTCCATGGAAAGATACACAATAGCACGCCGTTGGTGTGGATAAATATCGACCAAGACCAAGAGCATTGCTTGAGTGGAGTAGGAAGATGGCGACCACCCAGCCAGAAATGGTTCGAGGCCATGTTCAACCAGCGGTTGGAACCCAAGACCCGCGAGCTGGGTAAGCCACTTCCGTGAGATGAGAAATGGCGGTTATGCCACCAACATTGTTCTCGCGAGATCACATAGTGGTATCGGAGAGAGATGGGACATGTAGATGGGATTTGAGGTTTGCGGCCAGGCTGCTGCGACCACTGAATATTGCAGGACAAGTTGATTTTTTGTTGAGAACTTTATACCATGGAAGAAGTGTTACAACGGCAAGGATGGGAGGCTGCTCTGGAGGCAGGAACCAGGAGAGTGGACTACAATGTCCAATCGATACCAGAAAGAGGCAAGGTATAGGGACTCGGGAGGAAATATAAAGTGATCAAGTTTCCTTGAAAGACAGAATTGCATCAATAGATACCAAGAATCAAATGAATACCCAATTCCTCGATTTTCAGGCTAGTATAAGAGCAAGGGAAAGCTGCACAATACTCGAGTACCAATTAGCGATGATCACGCACCGGCAGGTACCTTGTGCTCACTGCAGGACAGTACATACCAGAGAGATTTGCGACCGTCCCCACTGAAAGCAGAGTTACACAGCGACCCAAGAACCAGCTACGGGCCGTTTCCGCGTAGCTGCGCCAGGCTCATTTCTACCTACCCAATTGAGCTCCGAAAAAAAAAACATCCCGCTAGAAAGTTGTTGGTTGACGTATTGGTACCTAGACCAAGCTCTAGGTCAAGATTGTAAATCAACAGCCATTCACACATCCCACCACACAACCAATACGTCTGCTGCAGCCTTCATGCTCAAATCAACATATAAGCCGTCGGCGCATGCTCCGCCGCCTCTCCCTACAGGGTGGACGGAGCACAAGGCGCCAACGGGCCATACATACTACTACAACGCCGCGACAAAAGAGTCGACCTACAAGAGACCAGGCGCCGACGTTTCTGCTGCCACGCCAGCGCCGCCACCACCTGCTGGCTCCTCGTCGCTCCCCGGTCAGCAGGATCCACGAGCAAGCTATCGTCAGTACTCGGCAGTCGGGTCCCTGGCTGACCCGACGGCGGCCAATGCCTTTCTCGCCCAGTATGGACCGCAACCACAACGGCCGGGAGGGCGCGGCGACGTCAACAATGCGCCAGGAAGGGGAGGGCACCACCGAGGGGGCGGCGACCGACCCAAACCCGAGCCACACGACCGACCCAAGTCCAAGGTGGCCATCCCCGGCTTTGAGCCGTGGATCCTAGTGTACACAAAGTATGGGCGGCGGTTCGCGTACCACCCTGAGAAGAACGCGAGCTACTGGCGGATACCGGAGAAGCTGATGAAGGGCATTATTGAGCTGGACATACGAGGCGCAAAAGAAAAGGCTGAGCAAGCGGCACGGGCTGAAGCTGGAGAGGCAAACGGCACCGGTGCAGAGGGAACTTCAGCGTCAGCGTCGGTCGAAGAGGCGCAAGCAGCTGAAGACGTTGAGATGCAAGACGAGGAGCAAGAGGAGCAGGAAGAGCTCGGGTCGGATTACGAAGAAGTCGAGGTCACAGATGACGAAGGCGCCGAGGACGATGAAATGGGAGATGACGAGCATCCATCGAAGCGCCAGCGCACTGAGGAGGCCGCCGATGATCTACCCGCCGAGTTCACCGAAGACGATATAGCGTTCCAGCTGCAGGCCATGGGGGCAGACTATGGCCTCGACCCTGGCGAGTATGACGACGGAACGGACCCTTCCACTTGGCCCGAAGGCGCCGAGGGCTTCACCCTGTCTGATGAGGACGCGCGTGAGCTGTTCAAGGATATGCTAAGTGATTTCGACATTAATCCATTCTCAACATGGGACAAGTTATTGGAAGACGGGAAAATCATCGACGATCCGAGATATACTGTGCTCCCGAACATGAAGAGTCGCAAGGACGTTTGGGAAGAGTGGTCACGGGCACAAATTCAGGTCATCAAGGAGCGCCGGCAGAGAGAGGAGAAGAAGGATCCACGGATACCATATCTTGCATTCTTGAAGGAAAAGGCCAACCCAAAGCTATACTGGCCAGAGTTCAAGCGAAAGTATAGGAAAGAAGAGCCCATGCGCGACACCTCCTTGATTGACAAGGATCGGGAGAAGCTATACCGCGAGTATATCAGCAGGCTAAAGATGCCAATGGATACGCTGAAAAAGGACTTGACTACTCTCCTCAAGAGCGTCCCGCCAAAGCACCTGAACAACAAGACAATGCTTGAGAATTTGCCGAGTCAGATCTTGGCAGATGTCAGATATGTGTCACTGGATGCAAAGACACGAGATCCCCTGCTCAAAGCTTATATCGATACTCTGCCACCGCCACCAGAGGAAGGCGAGGCTGCGGAGGATGAAGCCGCCCAAAAGGCACGAGACGATAGGCAAAAGCGGGAGAAGGCACTGGCGGAAAGAGAGAGGCAGGTCGCTGAGGAGAAGCGGAGACAGAAACGTCAACTTGAGCACGGCCGGGCAGCGCTGAGGGAGGAGGAACGCGAGCTGGAGGCGGCAATGAAGATTAGCAAACAAGGCATTCATAGTCAACTACTCAAAGAGAGGGAGAAGGGTATCCTCGACGAAGGCGCTGCAAAGGAGGGCAGCGACTGAACTTGCAAATCCTTCGCGAGCATCATGCATATATCTAAATAACACTTCCAATAAGACTTTGCTTGCACAAAAATTTCATCAATATTCATCTATATTCATTTCCTACCCGGGATTCCCAGGTACGCTAATTTCAACGTTTTTTTCTATATGTTTTTCATAGCTTCACCTTTACGTCCCCATCATGCATTCACAGCAACCAGGTGTCGAACCAGGTGACGGCCTGGAGGAAAGCCTGCTCCTTGGCAAACTTTGCAGTCTTCTTGCTGGGGTCGCAGCGGATGGAGAAACCGTGCTCGGTCTGCGAGTACAGGTTGATCTGGTAGGGGTAGCCACCCTTGGCGAGGATCTGCTCAGCCTTGTGGCGGTTCTCGGCGGGGAAGATCTCGTCCGTCTCGGCGGCGGCGATGGAGATGGGGCCCTTGAAGCCGGCGAGCTCGTCCTCGTCGACAAAGGACGGGTGGGCAAAGTAGCCGACCGAGATCTCGGGGAAGTGGCGGGCGACGTACTGGAGAGAAAGATATAGTTAGATAAATGGGACGAAAGGCGCAGCTTTGGAGAAGAGGTTTTTCTTTCAAACATACCTTGGCACCAAAGCAGTAACCGGCGGCACCCAGCTTCTTGATACCCTTCTCCTCCTTGAGGTACTTGATGGCGACCTCGACAATGGGGTCGACGGCCTCCTTGGTGTGGGGGTTGTTGCCGGTGCTGCCCTTGGTGAGCCAGCCCATGAAGTCAAAGTCGTCGGGGCGGTTCAGGGCGAGAGGGTCGCCATTGAACAGGTCGATGATGAGGCAGAGGTAGCCGCTGGCGGCGAATTGGTCGGCCATCAGCTTGCTGTTCTGCCAGATGCTGATGACGTCGGGAAGGTACAGGATGGCGGCATCCTTGTGGGCCTTCTCGGGCGCCGGCGTGGCCAGGTAGGCATCGTACTTGCCGACCTTGAACTCAGTGCCGGTGGGAGTACCCCTATGATTTTTTGTCAGTCCATGGTGTTTCGTCTCGTCTCGTCTCGACTGCTTATTGGCGTTGGCGGATAAGTGCTTTGTTGCCGACGGCAAAGCAGCTCCGAAGCTTGCTATCCACGTCGCAAGGCCTGCTCCGAACGATTCGAGCCCGCGGTGAGTTCGAACATAGCTTCAAAAATACCGTCCAGAGCTTGAATGCGTCTGAAAGCCTGCAGTGGCCAGAAATTTGCAAATCATCTCTTTCAGCCCAGCATAAATTGCTGACAATTTACATTGCAGCACCCAATGCCGAGGCCGACGGATGGCGGGGTAGATGGAATAGGTGCCAGCAAACTGACGTAGCAGTTGGAGGATCATTAAACAACTTACTCGTGCAGGGATCCGACAGTGCAGCACTTGGAGGGAGCAGCAGCCAAAGACATTTTTGCGATTGGTTTTTTGTGAGAGTGAAAAATTGGGTGTTATTTAGAAGAGTGTCTGCAATTGCAAGATTTTGAAATGCTTTCAAAAAGACGGGAAATGCGAAGAAGTAACAGGACTATATACTTTAGCCCCCTGCAACCGCGGGCGGATGAGGGGCATAGCAAATAATTGCACCGACCACAGCCCTGGGGCGGGCGAACTGTGTTGACCTTTGGACTACTAAAACTGACAAAGCACAAAAGTTGCCTACCAGGTTGCCCGTACTGCATCATCATGGTGGGGTTGTATCTGGACCTAGGAACACTATCGAAGCCGGAACCCAGAAAAATCTTGACGCACATCATCCAATCCGCCAGGTATACGTACAGTATATAGGCATGCAATGTACACTTGTAATAGGCTGGAGCAGACATGCATCAGAATGTAAGCACTCTATCTCTGCTGTGTTGCTGTGTAATACATGATAAGCTGGACATCAGTAAGTATCAGATTCAACCAACTCTTCTCGCATGAAAGTCGGCATTGCGTCAAAACGGCAGAAGCTTTTTCTCCTACTCCACCGCCCACCTGGGTGCAATGCTGCTTCACGGCCAAAGAAGTATGGGAAAGGCTCAGGGACGGGTTACGACATCCCGGTATGCGACAGGGACCCAGTTACCCAGTGCTGCAAAGAAACACTTGCTTGCCGGGTATGCCCAGGCATATCGGGGCATATCTTAGATTCTTAGGGAAACACTGGCCCACCTTTGACACGCCTTGTTCCACTGGGCCCCCTATTGGATTGACAGAGTGCCATCATCCATGAATCGATCGTGGGTGGTGTCTGGCTTGCTGGTCTGGCATGTCCGCTCTACGTCCGCACCAAGCGCTACGGATACCAAACACCATCGTACCCTCCGTAGTCTAGGTGGACAGCCGAAGCCGGCTTCGCGCCCATCCAAATTTTGAAACCCCCTATCCGCGGCGGAACGTTGCCGCTAGGTTGTGCCTCGGGACCTCTGACCGCATCTGTATTGCTAACAGGTTGCATTACCGGACTTTGGTTTCGGCGGACTTTCTGTTCCTAGCTTCAAACCAAGGCCAGTATGCATAGGTAGGGAGAGTATAGGGCTTGTTGGTGTAGCTTTAGTGTCGATCATGTTATATGTGAGCGGTTTTATAGCCATGAACTTGCCTAGGTTGTTCTCGTCAGTCTATCATTGATCATCAAGGTCACCGAGGCTACGCGCAAACCATGCAATTCCATGGCTGAAAAGACTGATGGTAAGGTACAGACGTATGTATCATGCTCAATTAGGTCCTCTACGCCTGAAAGGAGCTTTACTGGAGAATCCTGCAATAACTGATGCTTCTTAGGGCCCTCCGCTGCCAGCTTGACTAATATCTGAACTCTTGCCCTTCGCGGTCTTTTCGCGAGAAGTCCGCCTCGACATGATCGAATCGTTCTTGGCCGGAGTCAATGTTTTCTTTTGGCTCTTGCCCAATGAAGGCGATGACTTTCGCCTCGAAGTAAACCAACTTCCTCTTTGCCCTAGCACTGGTCGATGAGGATCTCCCTCAAACGAGATGGGATGATCAGAGGAAAAGGTATGCTCTGTCTGGTGGCTTCTCTTTGACCCTCTCGAGGCGGTCGTAACATTGCTGGGACACTGTCGACGCGCAGCGATAACTTCTTCAGTGGGTATAATCAGAGTCACTTCTTCGAGATCCTCACTGGGAGTTACTGCTCGACTTGGTGGTGCTTTGTTGCTTAGCATTCCAAGCCAATGGCCAAGGAACCCAGCTTTTGGTGTTTGGGGTCGATGAGGAAAATGAGATTCTATAGGAGTGATATCATGTATCGCCGAGGAGCCCTGTCGCGCAGAAGTCGGCGTGGTTCCTGTGGTCCGAATCTCCGGATGTTCACCGGAAAGTTTGCTTCGAGGTCTCAGCAGTGCTGATGCAGGACTGTCGCTGGTACTTGGACGGTGCGGTGGGCGTAGAAAGTGCTTATACACACCGCTATGAGCATCTTGCAGCACTTCACTATTGGATGATGCTCTCCTGACCGCCTTGAATCTTGACTGTTCGTGTTTAGGATGCGTCGTGCTGGATTGGCGATCGGTCCCTTGGGATTGTGTCACGAAATCGTTTTTGTGGACAAGATACCTGTCTTGTTCATAGACCCCTTCTGGATATCGACTGGCTTGACGACGTTGGACTGGCTTCCAGTCTTCTCGAGGCTTTGGAATAATCGTGACGTCGTCGGTGGAGGAGCGCATCCGCCCTTGTTCAGATCTTGGCTTCGGGTTTGTGGTGCCACCTAGGATTTCCCTCTTCCCTGCAGACTCTAAAAAGTGTCTCTACCACTTCTTTCGCTCTTCCAGGAGCATTGGCCCTTCAACTGCCTCCGAAGACAATTGCAGATAGTGACGCCCTTGTGTGGCTGATCTTTGGTTGGCAGAATTGGCGATAGCTTGGCCGTGCTCCAAAAGCCTCTTCTGGTGTGCTCTTTCTGATGTTGCAGATCTCTCGCTGAGTCGGCGAAGTCGCTGCTTGGTGGGAATGATAAGGCTCTCCTTGGCTCTCAGTAGGTCGTCTCTTTTCGTCATCCCAGTATCTTCTGTAATTTGTGTCTGAGCCGGAGCCGTCGGGCATTCTTTTGGAATCGCTTCCGCTGACGTGACCACTCCAGTATCGTATGGATGTGTACTCCTGCCCGGCTTTGCTGTGCTTCTTTGTGTTGAAGTTGACACTGGTTTCCCTTGCCCTCGACCATCAGCAACCTTAATCTGGCGACCCAAGTGTTCGGAAACACTCCCAAGCCGATCGGTCAGCCAATCGAGCGGAGTTGCCACAGCTTCCAGAGCTTTGGCCTTTACTGAGCGGCGTCGAGCGTGTCCCTCTTCCTCAAACTCCTCATCAATGTCTTCCAAGTATCTTGGGTCTGACTGTGTCACAAGAGTAGTAACAGTTGGCCATCGTTCACGATAATCTGTTTTGTTGTACTCCGCGCCAGCGATGAGCTGTTCCGGGATCGTCTTCCGCTTCGATGAGCGTCTATGCAAAGCTAATCGCGCGATGAGGTTTCTCTTTTTGGTCTTGGGTTTCTTGGTGCTCTGTTGTATCCGCTCAGAAGACAGCGCCGGGTCTTCATGTGGCCCGTAGTGTTCCTCAATGAAGAGGTCACTGGGATATCTGTGCTCTTGAAATGACTGGCGATGTGCCAGAATTCGATTTCTCGGCATAATGCTACTCAGAAAATAATAATCATTTAGTAGTACAGAGACAAGAGCTCTAGATGGAGGATAAAAAATCTGTTTGCAGGAGTGGATAAATCTAAGAGGCGTGTAGGTAGGTAAGCATGAAACATCATATGCCTTTTTTTGCGAATTCAAGACTAGATCTGAGCCGGTCAGGTGTTCCTTCCTAACGTCGAGTCGTTCGGTCCCTTCATTGAATGACAAGCAATATGTACAATTGCATTTCGAGGTGGCATTTGATCTTCAGTATGTAGGTAACTTGGGTTTACCCGAAAGCAGACAATGATTGAATTAGCTGCGTCTGCTTGGATTTCCAAGGCACCCTCTGCTGGAAATGCTGTCACCTTTGGGCGTAGCACAGAGTACCCAAGCACTCATCCATCACACCAGACACGAACTATGTCATTGTCTTTACAAATTTG
Organism: Pestalotiopsis fici W106-1; assembly: GCF_000516985.1. Classification (NCBI taxonomy): domain Eukaryota; kingdom Fungi; phylum Ascomycota; class Sordariomycetes; order Amphisphaeriales; family Sporocadaceae; genus Pestalotiopsis; species Pestalotiopsis fici. Next base: position 1,731,805 of record NW_006917102.1, read on the forward strand.
TGTGCTGTCATTTTCCTTCAAGTTTCTACTTGAGTTTAATGACAAGCCGGCAGTCCATGTAGCTATTTGTTGGTGCCGGCCCGCTCCAACCAAGCGGGACCTGTTGGCAGCCGTTGAAGAGCGGTGTTGACCGAAAATGCCAGACCATTTCACGTCTTAATTGCGTGATTATACAAATGATTCGCTCATATATCACGAGTTTCTTCAACAAGCGCAACTTCTGGCAAGCAAACAAACACATCCCGAATCCTCACTTCTGGAGACCTTTCGGCCTGCCGCAATCAAAAGCCAGCATGGTTCTTGTCAACACCGCGACATCTTCCCTGCCATCCTCCTGGCAGGGACTAACCGATCGTCTCTCCAATGTGGGCGACTCGGCCTACATCTTCTTCATTTGCGACAATGATGCATCGACTGGCAAGCCATGGTGTCCGGACGTGCGCGCTGCCATTCCTGTTGTGCAGAAGTACTTTGAGAAGCGGCCAGAGGAGATTCTTGTCGTGAGCGTCGGCCAGCTTCCTCAGTAAGTAAAGCAAAAACATTGCAGTTATGACTACATACTATCTGCAACTATTCCTTTTTTTTCGATGCAGCTCACATTTGCTTCAGGTGGAAGAGCCCGGATAGCATATTCCGAACCAAATGGGATCTGAAGGCAATCCCCACGCTTGTGAAATACACTCGTACCCAAGACGGTGTGTCACAGCAGCAAGTGGTCGAAAAAGACGTCAAGGATGAGGGTCTCCTCAAAGCACTTGTTCATTCTTGAGCTCTGAGCACATTTATGAGTAAACATGAACGTGGGTTCACGACTTCAAGATTGCGTTTTACATAATGTGCCTTCTGTACCACCTACAAGAGGAACAATCACCGGGGCAATTAGGACTGCTTTGCTTCTATAGATGCTAGTAGGCCGTGTGAGACTCGGCATAACCAACCCGTAGTACGGCTTGACCAGTATAGCCTCTAATCATGTAATGATCATGTATCTGCACAAAAGACAACTTTATTCCTCAATTGGCACGGCCCCGTGCTATTTTGGTGTCCATTAGATTCCAACAAAGTTCAATGTAGGTGGGAAGTAGGGCACTGTTAACACAAATTATAGTGGACAATCCGAAAGGCCAATAGCCGAGATCAAAGAGTTTCTTACAGAGACATTTGCGGCAAGCAAGGGGCGGCTATTAATGTCGCGTCTTTTTATTCCAATACTTTCCATGACCGCGAAGCAATGTTTCAAGGTAAATGACCCCTGTTTTCTGTGTAGGTTGGAATATCAAATTGACCCTTGCGGGCCGCTGCCGGCGCCGCACTACGTACTCCAGGTCTTGCCTACAGGGCAATATGCAAGCTCTTAATGAGCATGACCCGCTGATCTTAGCGCATCGCTGGACACGCGACCTCCTTACAAGCTCGACACCATCATCAATCACAGCTGGTACCTTACATCCTCCTTCCGCTCGGAGAAAACAATGCTGTGGAATTCCTTCAGGAACCTTCGTGGCCGGTGACTTTCCATGATGGCTCCGCGATCTGGAAACAATGGCAATGCCCAGGGCGGAGGCGTCCTGAGTGCTGTCGCCAGGTTCTGGACGGTACGTTGTCCTCTTTAAGCTCCCCCCTCGCCGAAAGCTACCTTGGGCTATAACCTCTCATGCCAAGGCGACGTTGCACACCACGGTCGCAGCAATCATGAAGCTGGGTTCGATGTTTGTACTAATGATACATTGATTATAGCATTCCTATGCGCCCGACTATGTTGGCTTCGTGGGCCTTCTGACAGCGTACCTCCTGATTCAATTCCTGGTCGAGCCTTTTCATCGAATGTTCTACGTCAACGATCTACGTATCGCATTTCCGCACGCCGAGCACGAACGAGTTCCTGTAACCATGGGCATCATTTATGCAGCCTTTATTCCCTTGATATTCGTCGTCATTATCAATGGCGCAACCAGGGCGTCGTTTCACAAACACCATTCCACTATTCTTGGTCTGGCGATTGCGGTGATCCTTACGAGCTTCTTGACGGATATTGTCAAGAATATGGTGGGCAGGCCACGGCCGGACTTGATCGCAAGATGCAAACCAAGATCAGGCACCCCAAGAGACACATTGATCACTATAGACGTGTGCACGGAGACGGACCACCATGTCCTACACGACGGCTGGCGCTCGTTCCCCAGTGGCCACTCCAGCTTCAGTTTCGCTGGGCTGGGCTATACCGCCCTCTTCCTGGCAGGACAGTTGAGGATATTCAGGGACAAGAAGGACTTGGGCAGGGCGCTGGTCGCCCTGACGCCGTTAGTAGGCGCGGCAATGATTGCTATTAGCCGTTGCCAGGACTACAGACACGACGTCTACGATGTATGCACCGGGTCGCTTTTGGGCATGGTTATTGGATTCTGGAGCTACCGCAGATACTGGCCAAGGTTGACGAGTCGGGAATGTGATACTCCATATCCCGCGCCTGGCACAGAGATGGACGACAGAGACGCAAGGGGATGGCATCGAGTACGAGATGAGGAAGAGGGCCCAATCCTGGGGAGAAGGCTTAGTGGTGCGTATGGGATGAGTGACCTGCCCCCGCACGCCTGAACCCCCAGCTGACCTAGATCATAGTTGATTAATCGACTCCCTGTGAGCTAAAGTGCCGTCGTTTCTAGGCGTGTTGTATGCAATCCCTAAATATCTTGGAATACGTACCGATTATGGTTGTTGTGTTGTTGCGGAATCTTTGTTTCATCAACCGCCGATATATGTGGTATCGTCACCCATCCTAAATCCTCCCAAGCCCTTGCACTCTGCCCGGATGAGATCTTTTGAAAGATATACGGTGTGTATTTGTTGCTTAACCGTTTTTCATGTTCCGTATGCCCTTCTTTAGTATCCTTGTAATTCAAAGTACGACCACATGCAGCGTATCTGTGTACAGTAATAGCACGACTTGACTTTTACAAACATACATGCATGCACACAAGTCCTGATGATTTTGGTCTGCATTCTCTATTCATTTGAGGATAGATAGCACACAAATTCTCAGCTACTACTCTGTATGCAGCAGTGTAAATGCCGAAATACTGGCAAGGAAAAGACCGTTGCGTTGATAAGAGCAAAAGCAAAACTTTGGGCAAGGGGGATTCTTTTTCATATCATCAACCTCAACGGCCCATCATTGGTCCAGTTGCATCCCCCACGATGACTGCGGCCGTGTAACTAGGACTGAGAACCAATCGCTTGTTGCTGTGCTCTAGAATCCTCCCTTACCCATGGCCAACAAGCACGCCAGGGATAAGGTAGAAAAGGAAATCACCTACATAAAACCTGTGATGGATTTATTCACGTTTTGCCGTACAAATTTGTACAGGTCAACGTGAATTATTGTTAGCGACTTAGTCTGGTCAAGCGTCTCCACACTAACCAACCTGCCAGCCACCCACCCCAGATTTGGGCGCCTAAACTCCAGCAACCAGCGCGACCATCCCCCAATCTCAGATGGGAACTGTTAGCAACTCCAGCCAATTCTGCTGAACAATCCTATCAGACAATAACAGTTGTCGAGATTGTCTCGAGATCACAATCGAGTCCTCGCGCGCATCCTTCTTTCTTCTTCTCGAGTCCACTCCTGAATTGGTCAGCTATTGCATCTATAGGAGCAGTATTGTGACCTCTTGCATTTGTCGTCGCAGAAGAAAATTGCAAAGAACCCTGAAACCACCAATCCGAATTTTCCACCTGGCGTGGGCAAACGAAGCAAAAGCAATTCACTGGTCGGGTAAGTCGTCAAGATTTTATTACTTTGTCAAATTATAAATGAGTCACTGCCGCTGACTATTTGTGGCAGTTTTTGGGCATCCACCTCAAATGCAAGATGCCGGTTCGCAGGCGCATCAAGCAAGAACCTCAGGACGAGCCCAAGCCGTCACCTTCACCACCTTCGCGCTCCCCAAGCCGAACACCTTCAGTGGATGCAAACCGTCGGATGGCACCTCCAGCGGCACCATCAAACCACGGAACTCGACCTTTTTCCCGCTCGCACGCACGTAAGTCGCCTTCACTCATCCATCACATTATTACACCATTGACTGACCCCCAACACAGCCAGCATTGATACACGTGCAGTCCACGCTGCAAACCAGGGTCATCGCAGTGACGATATGCAGTCCGAGACGACTCATGATACTCCTCAGCTTATGGAGCTGAGAACTCGGAACCCTCCTGCCCACAATAACCACCAGCGCAGCCGGAGCACGCCATCTTCCCAGACTGGCGACACCCTCATGGTGAACCAATCTTTTGCCGACATTGCGTCAAAGGTAAAAGATTGCAACGACGTCCTGGCCGAACTGCAACAGCTCGGTATTCGAGATTTTGCCCAACTTCCCTCGCTGGTCATGGTAGGTGATCAGTCTGCTGGCAAGTCAAGCTTAATGTCAGGTCTTGCAGAGCTCGATCTGCCGCGCAGTGGTGGTGTTTGCACCCGCTGCCCCATTCACATTCGCCTGAGCCGCCATGACCGCTGGTCTTGCACAGTCTCGTTGCAGCAGGACTACGATTATCAACCACCCCAGGGCCGGATCAGGAAAAATAATGTCAGCGACAGAGACCCATTCCCACCCTGGAAGTACGTAGGGAAACGGGTCAAGAATTTCAAATCAATTGATTTCGAAGACCGTCATCAGATCGAAGATGTCCTACGTTGGGCTCAGGTTGCTATTCTCAACCACGAAAACCCAGCTTCGCTGTACGTCCCAGGTCAGGGGGCTTATGCTCGAGAGCATACGCTGCAGGAGGCCGCTGAGCAGACCCGTGCTCAATTCTCACCCAACATTGTAGCACTAGAAATGAAGGGTCCCAACTATCCAGATCTGAGTTTCTACGATCTGCCTGGAGTTTTCTCAACTCCTGCTCAGGAAGAAGATGAGTACCTTGTTGAGGTGGTCAAGAATCTGGCCAAATACTACATCAGTCGAGAAGAGGTTATCATTCTATGGGCCCTCCCAATGAATAACGACCCCGAGACGTCAATATCCCTCGGTCTAATACGGGAGGCCAAGGCACAAGGAAGAACAGTGTAAGTTTCCCTTAGGTACATCTTTTGGGTAAATATTGCAAGCTAACCATGGAACAAGTGGTATCATGACAAAGGCCGATATGCATCGTAAAGAAGACATTACCTCTTGGCTGTCTGTTCTCCGTGGCGAGAAGCATCGCGTCGGCTATGGTTATTTCATTACATCCCGTCCAGCTCTAGATAACAATGAGTCGCTTGAGCGGGTGAATCAATGGGAGGAACAATTCTTCAATGCCAACGACGAGGGATGGCCTCAAGAATTCGGACCCCACTACGACCGTTGTGGCGTTGCCGTCCTGACAGAATTCCTGTCCAAACTCTTAGGACAAGCTTTTTCCAGTAGCTTGCCGCAGATTGCGCAGAAGATCCGCGAGGCCAAAAGAGATATCGAGTCCCAACTTTCAGAGCTTCCTGAGCTTCCACGCAATGTGGAGTTTGAGGTCAGGCAGTCTCTTCAGCAGTTCAAAGAGGCAGTCAAGGAAGCCACACTGTACACTGACTTCCAGCCTCGCTGGAGTCAGCTCAACAAACAGTTCCAAGCGTGCATTCTTGCTATGAAGCCGACGTGCTTGGTTAGGACTCCAGGGCAGGCTCCATACAGAGAAAGCCTTGACGGCACTGTTGATCTAACCTCAGATTCGGAGAATGTGGCGGCCGAAACGCCCTCGAGAAAGCGGACGAATCCACGGGCCAGCGACTCGACTATCAGAATTGCTACGCCATCCAAAAGGCAGAGAGTCGAGGTCAGCACGCCCACAACTGTAAAGATGGAGCAATCCTTTTATGGCATGACACCCCAGAGTGGTCAGGGGACTCCGGGGCCTGATCCGCAGTCTCCTTTCGCCGAATTCTATAGCCTCAGTCGCCGCGGCCTCGATATACGTCTGATTCGAGATGTTCTCGCTAGTCGAAGACGTGCTGGTATGCCAGCTGACATTGTCCCATCGGACGTTTATGACGTCCTGATCAACAAAGCCATCACCAATTGGCAAAAGCCCATCGAGCGCTACATTGACCACACAATGAGGCTGTTTAAATCCATGCTGAATGGAGCATTGAGCAAGAGCATGGCCTCATTGGCAAAACGCCTCATTTTCGACGAGTCTAGGTCTTATTTGGACGAATACATTGCAAAAATGGACAGTCTTCAATCGGCGGCAATTATGGATCTCTTTCAGTCTGAGACTTATGAGATGTATACGACCAATGAGGATGCATACAACAGGTATCGCGAGGAGGAACTCGCAACTCTTCAACGTGCTCGATCAATCGAACGTCTTCGCGCTATTGGCGTATTCAGCTTCGACTACAAGACTCGCCCATTGACCAAGATGACGCCGGAGGCCATCGCCGAGGAGAAGGAAAAGATTGCTAAGAACATTACCAGACTTGGTCCCGACGAGTTTAGCCATGAGCTCGAAGTCGCCGCCGTTGTGCGCGGCTATTACATCCTTGCGGGCATGCGACTCGTCGAGGGTGTCACCCTGAGCGTGAAGTCGAAGCTGTTTCGTGACGTTGCATCTGATAATCCGCACCAATTTCTGAACAGAAAACTTGGATTACACGAAGCTGGTAAGTGCCTCAGGAATATCCAGTTGGAAAAGATCACTGACAATTTGATAGATTCTGATACCTTCAACCGCCTCATGGAGGAAGATCAGGTGACTGCCACGAAACGCGAGCAATTGAAACGCGAAAAGGACAAGCTGGAGATTGCGATGCAGAAGATCAGCAACCTCCAGCTCGGCGACCGAAACGAACTGCTTGCTGACCTTGTTGGCAATTCTTTCTATGAGTCTGGCGCAGTGCACGATGAGGTGATGAGTGATGAGATCTGATAGGATTGCATGTTTGCCTGCGTTCTGTTGATGGTGTTGTGGTTTTTTTTCTTGCTAGGGCGTTGACCTGCTGGATTCTAGGATTGGTAAATTTCGACTGTGTATAAGTCAGCCAGCAAAACGGCTGCGTGTCTGGATTGGGAGTTAGCGAAAATGTTGTTGTCATAGGATACCCATTACTTGAGGAAATCGACCTCAATGAAGCCAATATCTCAGAGCTTCAGATCAACTGAGAAAACAATGATGGATCAGTTCTCACGACTGAGGACCGACAGGCAGGGCTTTGTGCCTGGATCACGGTTGTGGCGATTAGGTGGTTAATGTCAGATGGATGATGATGGATTTGTGGTATGGATGGAGAAACTTCTAGATAAATCCACCTAGTTTAGATGATTTGAGTCCGGTCCTGTACGAAAAGTCCTTCACTAGCAAGCCCTGCAATAGATGGGAAAAACGCGACAAATATATTTTTCCGACCTGAGATATGGAACAGTGCCTCTTAACTTATGCAAGCCTTGTATCAAAGTAATGACCCGCCATTATCCACCAAACCCATGATCATTACAAGCCAAATGCGACAAGGTACACATTTTACAGAGCAGACTTGGGAGATGAGAAGGCCTCCTCGTGGACCTCGGCGTGAATCTCCTTTTCGACCTGGTGAATGTTGATGTGGGCAATGGCATCGGCACCATCGAAGATGCGAGCAATCTCTTCCAGGGTCGGGCCCTTGGTCTCGACGTAGACAAAGTACACAAAGAGGAACTCGCAAAAGTCCCAGAGCTGCAAATGATGAACCATTAGTCAAGAGATTCCACAAATTTGCCGACTCTGGATACTGAGAAGATGACTTACAGTGTAAAACAGCATAAAGTTCCAGTGGTGAGGCAGGTTAAGCCAGGCAAGCTGGTTGGTCTGGTTACCGAGGGCCAGGACGGCCTGGACGGTTATGTTCATAATCATCATGCCCTTGGCGCGGAGACTAAAGGGCAGAATCTCGAGGGCATAGGCAATGAGCAGACCCGAGAAACCCATGTCGTAAAAGGCGCTAAAGAGCCAGATGAAGACGAGCTGGGCGTAGCCCGAGCCCGTGTTGGTGCCGCCCGAGTTCTCGTAGACGGCGCCGCAAATGGTCCAGCACACAAAGGCAAAGCACATGCCGCCGGCCGAGATGAGGAAGAGGGGGCGGCGACCGAAGCGGTCGACGTTCATGGCGGCGACAATGGTGATGATGAGATCGTAAATAGTTCTACCGGTGCTGAGCTGTTTAAGTGTCAGTACATCTCTTCAGAGTTGTTCAAAATGTGTAATGGAAAGCTTCAACACATACACCAAGCTTCTGGTTCTGAACCACAATACCGGCACCCTCGTAGATGGTGTTCATGTAGTTGGAGAACAGAGCGTTTCCACTGTACTGCGAAATGATACCCAGAGAAATGAGAATGGCCAATCGCCACCGATTTCCCTTGGTGCGGAGGAAGTCGGCGTAGCCAGTGGCGCGGTCAGCCTCCTTTTCCAGACGCATGGTCTCGCGAATCTCGCGAAACTCGAACTGGACCGTCGTGTTGTTGCGGTCGCCGGAGCCGTGGTAGTAGGCCAGCATGTTGAGGGCCTCCTCCTCGCGGTCCTTGGACAGCAGGTAACGGGGCGACTCGGGGATCCAGTAGATGAAGGCGAGCTGGATCAGCGAGGGTACCACCTGGATGAAAGTGATGGAGCGCCAGGACCAGTCGTTGGCAATGGTGGCCGTGCCCCAGCCAATGCACGACACGATGAGGGCGCCGGCGTTCCAGAGACAGTTGTACACGGCCGTGACGGGTCCACGGTGTTGCGGGTGGCAGATTTCCGTGAGCAGCAGGGGCGAGGACATTTGGGCAAAACTGTTTCCGAAACCGAGGAGGAATCTGCCGGCAATGTACACTTGGTTGGCAAAAAAAGTCAGTATCATTCTTGAGCTATAGGTTTGCTGCTTCGGGGCACATTTTCAAGCAGGACAAAAACTCACTGTTGTAACCATTACAAAATGCAGTCAAGCAACCACCGAGAACCATGAACAGACATCCAATGACAATGGCAATCTTTCGTCCATAGTGATCAGCCACATAAGGTCTTGAAAACCCATGTTAGTACAGCTCGGTCAAAATAAGCAATGAATGGTATCTTTGCAAACATACGTGACGAAGAAACTGATAATACTGCCAATGCTGAACATGTTGACCAGGAGACCAAGATACTGTGTGCCCATGGCGTTGTGCGGGTCGGCCTCGGGGAAGAATTTTGTCCAGAGATCAATCTGCTGCGACGTATTTACCAACATTCTGGAAACCCAAGTCAGTAAATCAATCGGCAACCTTTTTGCTCAACCCGTGCTCACCCATCGTAACCAGTGGTGGCAGAGGCAACCATCAGCACGCTGCCCCAGAGATATAGCTTGCGAAGATTGGGATCTCTAGTCCAGGAGACTCTCTCAAACTGGGGCGCCTCCTCCTGGGCAATGTGGACATCTTCGAGATGCCCCTTGGCACCTTTCTCGGGGACGTGAACCATTGTTGACCGACGACAAGCTGTCCACGCTTTTTGGTTGGGGACTTTGTTGTATAGTTTGCAAGACAAGGTCGAGGACTCGAACACTTGACGGCTCTTCCGAATCAGAAACCCACTTGTCGAGAGTGAGTGAACCTCTGCAAGAGAAAGGGAAAAAAGAGTGTCACACAATGGCATAGAGCCAAGGGGGGATTGCTTCTCAATATATCTCGAAGAACATTTCACGGCGACTCCAAGGGTCCAAAGTACCTTGGCCGTCTAGTCTTGGGGGTCACGATGGAGCGGGGGGGTGTTCTACTAACAACCCCCAGCAAGGATGTGTGGTCAGGTATGAGCCAGGATTGAAAGCAGCAACAAGAAAACAGAAGCTGATCTCGCCTCCGTGTGTGTACATGGTAAGGCATATAGCCTGTCCGTTAACCAAGAAGGGGTAGCCATGTGGGCATGCAGACTAGTCCCCTTTCTGAAAGGAGCACACCTGAGAGGGGGTGGAATAGGAACTTGGAGTTACCAGTCTCTTCTGGAGGTTGGCGTTTGGCTTTGAGGCAGCTAGCTGGGAAGTCCCAATTGGCGGTAACGGGCAAGGGGATGGCGGCACGTTCTCCTCGGTGTGCCGACAGTGTAGCTATAGACATGTCTGGATTCGGCGCGAGCCCGAAGGTGGATGGGCCTGGAATTGGCTCCATGCTGACTGTGCCTCTCCCCGTGGCTTGGGGGAGGCGGACCGAAGATCCTGAGTGCCGTGATGAACTATCTGACAAAAAGAGAACATGTGTTAAACATGCTGCGTAAGGTACTGTCTCTGACATTTGCAAAGTATATCGAATTGCATTCTTCTTTGGCAACAATTTGTTTCAATGGTTTGCGCCGGTGCAATCTTGGTTGACTGTACGATGGCAGTCTCGATTGCCATGTAGATGCTGGTCATACTTAGCAGGTGGACCTCGTCCTGGGCATGCAAATGGTTCCATGGCAAAAGTCAATCATGCTATTTTGAATGTCGTGAGGGTACAAGCACCACTCCTCATCAAAGCACCAAAAAGTTCAAGTAGTCTGGGGTACGGGGAAGGGGAATTTGGGGTAGCGTCCCCCAACGAGACAAGGATTCTATAGGTCCGGTTAAAATCACCGGCAAAGCGGGAGATATCAAAAACCTCCAATGAAACCATGCGCAAAATATGGGGAACGGGACGGAGCGATTTCGAATAGAGAGGATTCAGAGTCGCAGGACTAGTCACGCTATCCAGATCTGTACCCGAACCTAGAAGTCGGAAGTTGGGAAGCGTGCCAGAAGAGAAAACGATTTACCTTGGGATCGGCTCACTTGATGATCATATGATATTTTCCCCAGACCAGGTTTGCAGACCAGGAAAAGGTGCTTGATCGTAAGTCGCATTCCAAGATTCGTTCAATTAATTGTGAGCCCATTAAAGTATTCACATGTTTGTGCTGACACCAGCATGGCTCATGGCCATACATAACATGGGTATGACTAAGTCACCACGGCTTGCTTATGCATGTCCGATGGTGGTGCCTTGGCAAAAAGAGCAACAGACTCGTTGTACTTGCTGAATGATTTCTTACTCTATACAACTAGAAGTGGTGACACCTTTGATCCATTCCTTCTGCACAACATACAGCCGGAATAGAAGGGCCGAGCAAGGCCATGGAAACTGATGTGGTGTGCCAGCTGATGAAGCCTCCAATGCCTTGTTGGAAAATCCTGCCTCCAAAAAGTGCGGTCGTCTATTAATTCTAGACTAGCAGCGGATTCCTCGCTACCAACAGTGGTTATATCGAGCAACGCCGCAGCTGACGAATGCAAACATCTGACTGGCGCGTGTAGACACACAGCTTCTTGGTACAGTTGTATCGCCCTGCGGTTGGGCCATGGAAGCAATTTCCATGATGGCCATCCAAAGCAACCATGATATGCATATATCAACCTGTCAAGACTAAGGGATTTAGTCGATCCAGCTCCCCGGGACTATCATTTCCATTAACGCGCATCTCGCTTGCTCCGGTGACACTATAGGAGCGGCTCGAGTTGACCATGATTCGTTCGCCTCTAATCTGCCCACCATTGTCAAGCCAAATTGTACATGTCAGTAGGTGATACATTTTTTTTTATGTTTTTTCGCCCATGTACCTCATTTGTTTGTCCGAATGCGCGATATCTTCCAAAGGATCAAAAGCCTTGCTCTAGTGTAGAATAGGAGGCTTCCCTGGGTTCCTGACCTTACCCATGTCGTTCGAGTCGAGCTGTATTTAGCCTGAATGGCTCCGGATCGAGGCTACGCAGCCCATGCAAGTGGCTTTGAGATGAGCTAGTATCTTTGAAAATAGTTCAAACTAGTATCTAATGCCAAGTCGTTCCATTGAGCCGCATAAGGCTACAATAGTTGTGCTTGCGCAGCCCCTATATCGGTCCTGAGGAAGTACTACTTGTTTGTCCCGAATGGCGTATTTGAGTCATTTTCATGATTCTGTCGGGTTTTGTCTGGCTCTGTGACAAAGTTCAATTACGAGTTTATATTATGTCCTTGCTCGTAGTCATTAGTCTTGTGTCTCAAGTGAATGGGGAAATGGCTTACTCCCTCAGGGGGTTCATGGTTGGAGCGGCCCAGGAAACACCAGCCCTGTGACGGTAATTTTCGAATCCTGAGGCAATTTGTACAGGAGATGATGACTCATGATCCATACCCAACTCTACAACTTCAAACCATAGCGATCATTGAGGACAAGGACAATGCTCCGGCGTGAAAGTTGCATGGTCTTGACCCCACGTATTGGGACGAGTACATCTCTACACAATCCAATTATGATCTCAAAAAATTTGATCGTGTCATTGACTTTCATTCATCTCATTCAACCCGCCATTCAGCCGAGCGAGATACCGGTATACGCCCAGATTCGGCCTTGGAGCTCCTGAATGGGTATATAACTACTAGCTACCCTCCATTTCATTGGTACGAAATCAGACTATTTTCAATCACTTATTCATTCCTATGCACCGCTCCCCTCAGGTGATATCGAAACACAGACCAGAAGCTCCTCGGACTGACATAGTAATAAGGTATATGCTCTTTTGCATGCCCCCGGCTAATCACTGGAAGCTCCGTACACTTATCTAGAGGGCGTGGCGTTGATCAGTATGTTCAAGCACACTCTGGTGTATTGGATCCATTATTCACCATCTGACACTAATAAACTTGCATGGCCGATCCGGGGCCAGGAGGATCTGGAGGCGGACCTTTAGGTTCGTTCCCAGGGCCCCCGCCAGGCCCTTCGTCAAAACTCGTAGCTCTCGTTCGGGGACACAGTTTACCAGAGACATCAGATCTGAGCCACACTCGAAACCGTGCATACACCCGTGTTACCCGGATCCTGAATCTGCCAGCTGCAGTCCCGAGCGGAAGAGATCCGGTAGCACCCGCGAGTATTCCAGTCACGGTATGCAGTATGAGCTCCCCATAGTCCCCGTGATATTGGTGATCGACAAAGTATGCCCCGATCTGGGCCACCGCTGTCAACGTGAATCCGTTTGCGCCGCCGGCGAAGAAGTAGCGGGCAGTTGTTGACCAACCTGTATTCGCGATGACTATGCTCACGCCCATACTAGCAGCGCCTCTTAGCGCGCCAGAGATCATATCTACTGCGAACTGGCCAAAGCTATATCTATCGCATTCACCAGCTATACAGCGCTGCACTGCACCGCCGAGCAGGTTCCCGACAGCCCCAATCGCCGCAGCCACAGCAACGGTCGCCACGGGGCCAAGAGGAGGGATTAGTGTGGCCAAAGCCGCCGCCCCTCCGCCAAAGGCCATGACAACCATCCACGATCCAGCCTTCCTGAGAAACTCCCCTACATATTCACGGCTCATCCCGGATGGATCGGTGTAGTTGACTGGATCTCCTTAGCAATAAGCATACCGATTCTCCGTGATTTTGAAATCCATGGAGACAAACGACATGTTGTCTGTACTGTAGTGCCGGGCGCGCAGGTAGACGAGGTCGCTCTCGGGATGCTTGAATTCTTGCGAAAATCCAAATCTCGACTCGATCCCGTCGTCGCGTACGCCTGCCAGATCAGATCCGTAGGCACTGAAGGCAAGGGCTCTGTAATCCTCATTGTCGAATAACAGGACCGTTGAACCCTTCTGGTCCAGGTAATGCGTCGACGGTTTTCCATCATCAGTAAAGCTCGCGAGTAAGCGTCGGTCGTCGGAGAGGATGGAGAGCTTAGTGCTCTGCTCTTGCGAATCTGTGGTGTCGACGGCGTTGGTGATGCCCTGGCTGTGGAACAGCTTAGCAGAAGACTGCTCATCCCGCGTGGCTGCGAGGAAGTCGTCTGCATGGTACTCAATAGCCCTCTTCTGACCGCTGCTGTCTATCACACTCTGCAGTTGATCTTTGTCGTTGAAGTTGAGTTTCCTGCCACTATCGTCGGCAATCAATCTACCATTGGAGTCATTCGAAGCCTGGGTCGTTACGCTGGTCTATTGCGTTATAGGACAGATTCTTCTGGTTGCCATCTGTTTCGACTTGGACGATGTTTGAGTTGCCATCATACATAAACCGTGTCATGGAGTCACTAGTCGGCAGTGAGGTGCAATCTTCAGTGACCTGACCGATCCCGTCATATTGGAAGGTTCGTGCTTTGTTCAGCTCTAGACAAACTACCGAAGTTGTCTTGATACCCAGCGTTCTTCCTCTGCTGTCTGTCTGATACTGCGTTTTCAAAAAAAAAAAATTGTCTGGTCTTGCGCCTACACAGACTCTTTTTGTACCCTCGCGAAGCCGTCATACGAGAATAGCTTGCTGTATGTGCGCGTACCAGCGTGTTGAGTCTTGAGAAGCTGGCCCTTGTATTATAGTTCATTTTCAAGCCAAGTATGCTGAAAATGCAAGCTGATGGGTTCAACTCCACGGATAGCGAAATGTATTTTGCTACCGAAAAGCAAAAGGTGCTTGGAGATCAAGAGCTACGGTGAATTTGTTACTACTTTGTACTCAATATATCGTTTTTACGAAACATGTGGGATTACGACTGGCTACAGGCCTGGTACTAGGACTTAGTTATATTATACCTTTAATATTGCCTTCATTTCGACACTTCGATTATGGCTTAATTATTGCCCAGACGCTATTGCAAGGAGACTGCCCATTCCCGATGTCGTGCACCGATTGGAACCTTTTACACGTCCATTTACTACGACTGGCAGCGCGCGCATAATGGAGGTCAACAGACTTCCTCGAGGAATGGCATCCTCTCTCACGAGACAGCGTTGTGAAGCGGTAGTCTTTACGTGGTTTGAATCAGTCCTGGCCACGTACACACAAGTGCCTACCTATTAACCATCGTAACAGGCCGAAGAAATGGAGGGACTTGTCACCAAAATTTCTCTCAGATTTCTTTGCCACGAGGGATTATGATCTGGCTAGCTCTGACGGCTTGAATGGGCGGCTTTGAAGATGATTAAAACGCGCATGGCAAGTTTCCGTGGACAATCTGGATATCTGACCAAAGTAGACTGAAAAGGGACTATATTGTCTTGTAACACAACATGCAGTTCATGTCTACTATGGTTATGAATCAAATCATGAAGCTCGCCCCGGCGAGCTCAGATGTATTGACTTTGGGATGTTGAGATCTATTTTTGATGCCATTACATGCTCAACGTCAATTATCTACGCAAAAGGCTTTAATTGACGACATCGTGACAAATCAGCGGATAATCATTTTGGTGGGTGTCAGTGGGAATCGCCATGGAATTTGTCTTCGATTGGCTTTATGGAGCTCACGACTTGCAACTCTTGTCAGGCGCATGTCATTCCGGCATCTATCAGTAGGAAAGGAACTGCATAGATCGGCTTGACTGTTTCGGCGGCATTTATGCCTTCTGATCGAGATATTGATCGAATAGGTTGCCTCAAGACAATCGAGTATTGGGTGGCTTATTCATGTTATTAAAAAGACCTTCCATTTCCATCTTCGCAGCAGAATCGTAACTCCGAGGGGAGGGGGAGGGCCAGTAGTTTAGTGGGGGCAAATAACGGACTGACGGGCTCAACGGCTCAGTAGCGGCCCCGGACAGGCGCTGAGGTTTTCCAACGCTGGGAGCAGCTATCCGCCCGCTCTGATCAATCAACGAAATCGGCATCGCATTTCAATCGCATCTCTTTTTTTTTCTGCAGTCAGCCAAGACCATGATCTGTCATGACATCCTTGTCATGGTTAGACACGTCATGATACAACCGAGCAGGGCAAGCAGGAAGACAATGAAAGGATCAAAGCCAAGCACAAGAATAATAATGGAAAACAGAATGCGGGATTTCCCAAAACCATCACGAATAAAACGACTCATTTCGGGGCACAATGTTGCCATGCAAGAGAAGCTTGTTCCAGAAGATCCACACCACCAGTCGATGATGGCGCCTGTATGGGTTTGCCAGCACGAGGGTTGCATCGTTTGAGATGAGCGACTTACCTAATGTGAACCATGACCGCGAGAGAACCGAGGTCCTCTTTGCTCCTCCCATTTGCCATCCAGCACCCAGACGCCTCCAGTTTTTGCCTCGTGGTTCGTGTGTTCCGTGTCACGACACTTCGAAACACTCCAATGAAAATCATTTTTTGGCCGGGCGCCACGCGCACACCGGAACTGCTGGAAAAACTCACAGTGACTCGAAGGCCGGTTTTGAGGGGTTGACGACGCCCGAGTGGAGTCGTGCCCCTCTAAACTACCGAATAGATCTAATCTGATTAGATTATCAGATCTTTTAGACAAGGATTATCACGGCGGTTTTCCTTAGCGGAGCCTTTTTTTGTCGCCTGGGTTCCTGCCATTTGGTGAATATTTTTTTTTTCTTCCCACTCCTCCCTCTCTTTGCTTTCCCTTGACCAATGCACCGCCGATACCGCCTGGCGGTGGCCCGCTAGAAAGTTGCAACAAAAACACCTCGTGGCGCCACAGCCGCCTATTTTCTTCCCACTGTCTTGGATCTTCCCCTTCCCCCAGACCAGACCGACACCTGACGTACGTGTTGCTGCGTTTCCGCCTCTTTGCTTTGCAGATTAAGTGCACTGCATGCTTCGTGGGCATAAATCCATCCAGCCAAACATGGAAGATCTACTCCAAAACTGGGCGGACTATATCCCGTCCCACCGGGTGCTCGTCATATCTGCTGCCATTCTCGTCGCCTTGGTCCTAGCTTACCGGTCATTCTTCACCATCCAGTACCCAAAGAACCTGCTGCGCCTTGGCAAGAAGGAAGGTATATCATGGTCTGCTATGAGAAAGAAGTTCCACGAGGACAGCTTGACTGTCTTCAACGACATTTACGAGAACGTATGTTCACCATTGCCCAGTGCACATTGATCCATAACCCAGATGGTCCCGTACTAAGATTGCAGGTAGTACTCCAAGAAGGGCAAGGCCGTGCTTATCCCCGTCTTTGGTCCCAACGATGAGGTTATTCTGCCCCCGAGCGCGCTGTCTTGGCTCATGAGGCAACCCGACAGCGTCGTCAGCTCTCTTGATGCGCAGATTGACGGTATTCAGCTTCAGCACACACTGGGTCACAAGTTCGCCTACGATCCATGGGGTGGTTGGATCATCAAGAATGACTTGACCAGCGTCCTGGAAAATCTTGCCGCCATCATGAGCGACGAGCTCGATGCTTCTTTCGAGGCCAACTTTGGAAGCGACGTCGAGAACTGGAAAGAAATCGACCTCTTCCCGACTTGTCGTGCGCTGGGAGGACAGCTGACCTTGCGTTTTACTCTTGGAGACTCCCCCGAGGGACGCCGCCTATGTAAGTCGTCCAAATTGTTTACCCATGCGACATGCTAACAATATACACCAACAGGCCGTGACCCGACGTTTGTGGAGACATGCTACGGTGTCGTGGACGGTATGCTGGATGCTGCTGGATGGTTAGCCTCTGTTCGCAAGCCCCTCAAGCCTTTCCTCGGTCCCTGGGCTGCTCGTTCCATGCCGCCCAAGATCAAGGCCCTTGAACAGCGCTTTGAACCTCTATTCCAAGAACGACTCCGAATTATTGAAGAGCACGCCAAGAACCCAGCCATGGAGAAGCCAAAGGATCTTCTTCAAATGTTGTTCGACCACGCCGCCAAGGACCGCCCTGAAGAACTCCGCAGCCTTCCGGATATGACGAAGCGACTCGCCGTTATGAACTTTGGTACTATGCACCAGACCATTCTGACTCTGCACAATTTGATCCTGGATGTACTCGACTCGAACAGGGAATACAAGACCGTGGATGTCATCCGCGACGAGGTGAACCGTGTAATGGGTGAGGGCGGCGACTTTAGCGCCAAGAACTGGACAAAGGCGAACATGGCAACCATGACCCGAATCGACAGCATCTCGCGCGAGACGTTGCGTCTGCACACGTTCCTCGGCCGTGCCGTTCAGCGCTTGATCATTGCCAAGGATGGACTGGTGACAGAGGATGGTATTCATCTTCCTCAGGGCGCCATGGTCTCTATCCTGGCCTACCAGTGCCAGACCGATGCCGACACTTTCAAGGAGCCCTTCAAGTACGACCCGTTCCGATTCTCCCGCCCGCGTGAAGCTGCTGCAGATTCGTCGACCGGAAAGCCCGGCCTAAACAACCTCAGTTTCGTTTCGTCATCAGTGGAGTTCCTGCCCTGGAACCATGGCAAGCATGCATGTCCCGGTCGTTTCCTAGTCGATTTCGAGTTCAAGATGATTCTCGGCTACGCCCTGACACACTACGACTTGGAACTGCCCGAGAGCTACGACGGCAAGAGACCGCCCAACACTTGGTTTGTCGGGTTTGGCATTCCCCCGCTGGACGCCAAGATCAGAGTCAAAAGACGGAAGTCGGCTTAAACCAAAGCCTCTAGCTAACATGAACAAAAGGGGGGAGCAGCAACTCACCCTTGAAGCCACAATGTGGTAGCCATGCTGTACGAACGCACGAGTCCTTGCACCAGCCACCACTGCTACGTATGCTTGATCACTCGCGTGGACCTCTCGCACTCGGACTTGGGACAGCGGTGAAGATCTTTTCCCATTTTGGATAAATCTTGTACCATGAAGAAATACGATGGACCTGCTTTGGACACCACTATTCGAGTTATCATACTTTGGGAAAATAACCACATTGGAAGCAATTATTAGGAGTAAAATAATACCTGGTTAGCACTGCAATATTTGTCATCAACCTACTCTCGCCTGTGCTCCTCTAAGCTGACGAAATCTCGGTGGCTCAACCACTAACAATAAGATGGAACTGCGCCTATTACAAAAGTGAGACGGGTCGGTCCTTGCATGCTGATTGGTCGGTTCGTAGGGACCATGCTCGGCCAGCAGCAGGCTCTGTTCTCTGACACCTTTGCTATAATGATGGTCACTGCATGAACCTCCACTCGATCAAGCTTATTTCTTCCTCCAGCGGTCTTTCGGAGATTTAATCACCTTCCGTCGCCATGGCTCAACTATAAATCCCGGCCAAGAAAATAAGCGGCATCTGTTCCGTACCTGACACTACAATCAGGCAGCAGTTTAGAACACGGGCTGCGTGGTTTTGCTTTTTTGAGGCTATGCACTACTATGCATCGATATACATCCATGTCTGAAGGATCCAAAAGACTTGCTTTCATAGGTCGGATCGTTTAGTATTCATAGCAATCTCAATCTCTCACTGTGGCTTGTCTAGGGTGGAAGCCACGAGGACTGACAGGACTGTTCAGGTCCATGGATGACGGTGTACTCGGCCACATCTATAGCCTATAGTGTCTGTCATTGCATTACAATTAACCAATCATTGAAAAGATGATTACGCAAAGTTACATTGGCGGTACACAACAGCTGCTCTGTGGCTGGCACGGTTGTGCTCTGGTTGATATAAAGGCAAGAGTATCAGTCGTGAAACAGAAAATTTTGAACAAGCTTGCACCAATACATACATTTGCTACATATCTAGTATATTGCTTGACAAGATGAAGGTTCAAAATGCCCTCCTATACACTGTGGCCGTGGCGCCGTCTCTTGTCCTTGGGGACGGGTATTACTCTGTTCCCGAATGGCACCCTCCGTCAGTTGGCGATGGTAGGTTTCTCCCATGAAGACTCCTTTGAACCAAGACAGCACTGACATTTATCCCGTCAATGTAGTGCGAGGGCCATGCCCCATGCTCAACACCCTCGCCAATCATGGCTATCTCCCACACTCGGGCAAGAACATCAATATCAACAGAACCATTGATGCCCTCGGCCAGGCTCTCAATATTGATGCCGAACTGGCGACGTTTCTGCACAACTTTGCCATAGAGGCCAATCCCACTCCGAATGCTACCATATTTAGCCTAGATAATCTGAGCCGACATAATGTTCTCGAGCATGACGGGAGTTTGAGGTAATGACATTCCTCTCACAATTGTCCACAGGAAAGAGAAAAAAGAGACAAGACCTAATTTTCCACTATGCAAAAAATAGTCGTGCGGATTATTACTGGACCGGCGACGCGACCAGTTTCAACCAAACCGTCTTTGACGAGACTAGATCATACTGGACCACGCCCATCATCAACATTGAGCAGGCGGCCGCAGCCCGCGTCGGTCGTCTGCAGACCTCGCAGGCAACCAACCCCGACTTTTCCCTGAGCGACCTGGGCTCTGCCTTCAGCATTGGAGAGTCGGCGGCCTACCTGTTTGTCCTCGGCGACAAGGTATCTTATACAGTGGAGAGATCCATTGTCGAGTACCTCTTTGGTAAGACGAAATACAAAAACACTTTGCCACACCCCCTAAAGCAAAAGAAGCAGCATGGACAAGAAAGAGAGTTTTTCAATACTAACGCGCGTTACACAATACAGAAAATGAACGTCTGCCGACCTCCTTGGGATGGAAGAGAGCTGCGGACCCCATTTCAGAGGATGACCTTGGAGAAGCCATGGACCGTATCGTCAATGCCACAAACACAAACACCACCACTGCGACGACCTCGAGACGTGGGATCCACGGCAGAGCCAGACTGCCTCAGGTTTGATGACGAACGACTATGCACAGGCACAGCACATATGGAAGCAAAGACAATGTATTTTCAGAACTGAAAAACACTTTCACTATTGTACATAACATATTCAGACACGTACATGTATCAATTCTTTGGCCTACAATTCAATACAATGCTCATCCTGTCTCCAAGAAACCTGCCCAAAGCAAGACAATCGGATTCAAACATTTCCCGTATCTTCCCGCCTTTTAAATGGCAATCGGCTGCGGCATATCCGGCGTAGCCTTGTAAGAGATGCGGCCCGCAGGCAAAAAGAAGAGCGCCACCAGAGCGCCCCCGCGGACACGGGGATAGTGATGCGTTCCCGGGCCAGGCGACGTCCAGCCGGCGCCCTGCCAGCCGCTCATGCCCTGGAGCTCGGCCTTGGGGTCGAGCTGCACGACGCAGTTGATCTCGCCGTAGGGGTGGGCGTGGTACTGGCCCGAGAACTCGGCCTCGCTCTCCATGTAGACGGTCGTGATGCTAAAGTAGCGCGAGCGCGCCGTGGGCAGCGTGATCTTGCCCCGCCGGTACGTCCTCCCCGCCAGCTCCGTCTCGGCCACCCAGCCCTCCTCGAGGCCTTGGCGGACCAGCCGGCAAAAGTCCTCATAGTACGGGTTGCCCGGGCCGTAGTCCTTGTTTAAGCGGGCTTCGAGATCCTTGCCGGGTGTGCTTTTGGCCAGCAGATGATTAGCAAAGAAGGAAACTCGTGGGTTCGGAGGGGCTGTCTATCTGGGAAAGAAAGGAGGAAAAAGACAAGACTGAAACTTACAGGTCTTCAACCTCTTGAAAGAACTGGCTACATCTGTCAACCAGCTCTTGTGCTGCTGGGTACTTTGAAAGGTCCAAGACCGCCGCATTATCTGTGCCGGCATTCATGATGATGATAAAAAGATTCGTTTCGTATGGGTCTTTGGGAAAAGAGTTCCGTGACAGAGCTCTTCGTTGATCATATACTGGGAATAACCGAGACTTGCAGCAGGGTGATATTTTTATACTTGTTGCAGACCACTGAATGAGCTCCTATTTCGGCTGAGTAAGAACATTCCTTCAAAATAAAAAAATGTTTGGTACTTTCTCTCTGCGCTACGTGAGGTCATGTATAAGTCTATTGTCTCCTATCCTGGGTCTCAAGGCCGACCCCGCATCGCGGTATGCTTATTCGGTAAATACTCACGGCCCATGTTGTTTGGTGGCCAGCAGCAAAAGGGAGCCCACTCTTGGGGGGACGCTTATCTTGCATCGTGGTTCCAAGCATACCTAAACATTAAGAATGACCCCATAAGTTGCCCGTTAAGGTTTTCAATTGGGAAAAGTCAATCCAGCGATCTCCCCCAAGATCGCCCACAATGGCGCATCTTTCATCCACCATCGGCGCGAGGTGCTGACATGGCAATCCGAGGAAAATGCCGTGGGATGAGTAATTGCTAACAGACATTGGTCCCATCATGGGGGCTTGCACTCTTTTTTACCTTTAGGTCAGGTTGCTCATCTGGGTACGCTATGTCTCAAAATAGCGCTTCGGCAAGAATTCCGGTATATGTGATATATGTGTATGTACAAGTTCTGATTGGACAGCGCATCCACCTTCTTAAAAGAATGCAACAGCATCAACATCGTTCTCACCCAAGTCTCCCAGGTCCCAATTGTCTTCTACCGTCTTGGTAAGACTATAGTGGTTATAACGAGTCGAGTCCGTCGTTCCCTCCTTTCCGGCCACGGCACCGCCCAACAGCACTGTAAAGACCCTATTCGGCAGCAAATAGTTTTCGCACTCATCAAACGTCAACACAATCAAGGTCTTGTCCGTATTGAAGTTATCGTTGGCCAGTAGCGGTTCCAGGAAAGACCGTGCCCAGTTGCCGGCAGTCGAGACGTCGCTGTCGTGACCGTCATTGGTCATGTTGGGGGTGATGAACATCCACTGGGGCAGCGTGTTGGCGGCCAGGTCCCTGTTGAAGAGGGTAAAGTTCTTTGACTTGGCGAGGCGGTTCAGGTCCTCGGTCACCGAGTCGTAGCTCATGAGCGGGTTGTGCTTGCGGACGTAATCGTTGGCGCCCGTCTTTTGGTTCACCCAGTCGCCCTCGAAGCCAGAGTATGGCATATCCTCCTGGTATAAGCTCCAGCTGACGCCTCCAGCCTCGAGCAGGTCGACAATCGTCTCGACGTCGGCAGAGATGCGAGCCGGGTTATCGAGAAGGACACCGTGGGTGCTGGCTCCTGCTGCGGC
The DNA here is from genome assembly GCF_000516985.1 of Pestalotiopsis fici W106-1. NCBI lineage: Eukaryota > Fungi > Ascomycota > Sordariomycetes > Amphisphaeriales > Sporocadaceae > Pestalotiopsis > Pestalotiopsis fici. The sequence goes on from NW_006917102.1 coordinate 1,754,535, forward strand.
GATATAGTTGGGTTGCGACGGGTGCGTGATAGAATAGTAGTTGTCGAGCAGGATACCTTGCGTCGCCAGGTATGCTAGGTTTGCTGTTTACAAGAACTTAGTACCACGTCTCGACGAGAACGGTATGGGGCATGTATATACTTACGATCGCCCGCTGCTATACTAAAGTCCTGGTTCTCAAGAAAGATTTGGACAAAGCGGTCAAAGGTCTTTCCGGCGACACTGCTCGTCGGGCTCAGGGTGAGCGCGGTGGCTTGCGCAGCGGCAACCGAAGCCGTCGCCGTCGCCGTGTACATGGTCGGGCCAGGCCCGGCGGTTGTAGACTGACCAGAACCCATCTTGTTTCAGTCAAGTCCTCGTAGATGAGCTGTACTGACTGAGCACGGCGTCCTGTATAGAAATGTCTTGTCTTGTCCTATAGACTGCCAGAGGGAATCGGCCAAGGAACAACGAGCAGAACGCCTCAAGAACGAGGTAGTAGTTTCAACACGGGCGGCGGCAGCAACGTCGTGGCCGGCGACCACATGATGGGAAACGGGTTTGGCTGCATTCTTATGCCCTTCAAGCATCAGCTAGCAAAGGCAATTTGCATCTGTATAATTAGCGACCCTTGCGCAGATCAGCCAGTGTTCATCGATCTGCCGGGGGGTCGCCAGGGTTGTTCAAGCGAGGTCTGGTTGCGCCAATCCGGAATTCGCCAGAAGACCGAAAAAAGGTCCAGTAGGCAAAGGGGTCCTAATGGAGGAGGGCAAGAGGGCAGATTTTGGGTAGCACGTTGCTCGTCCAGTCATGGCCGTCGGTTGCGCATCGTGGGGGAAAGTTGAGGAGTCCCAAATCTAGCATATGGGCGCCAAGCTTAATGCTTTGGCAGCTTCTCGGTGCTCATTGGGGCAAGACAGCACCGTTTAGTGTCGCAGTTTTCAGTGGCTTGCGGGCCGCTAAGCAGGGGCCCCTGGACTCGCTGGAGCTGCTGAAAGGGAGAGAGGACAGGAGGTTGGGAGGCGTACTGGGCAGTGGGCACCTGCTGGAGGGTCGCCACGGCGGGCGGAAACTTGCCGAGAAGTTGGCCCCCCAATCACTGGAGGGCTATTTCCCACAATGTTGCTCTAGGGGACATTGTTAAAGAATTGATGGTCTCACAATTTCATTAAAGTTGTATTGACATGTGCTTCTGCCGACATCTGACCCTGCCAAGAAAGTTGGGGTATTCAACATCTATCCGTCACTATTTTTCTTCCTCGCATTATACAGTCCATTGCCATCAACCGTGTTAGACGACTTTCTTCCCATATAATCCCAGAGCAGAGATTTGACATTGTCATTTTCCGGAACTAGATATGCTTAGAAGAACACCAGCCAATGTAGCAGGGGATGAACCAAGGAGCTGACATCAAGCAACCATGACGTCTGAATTGCAGCAAGTTGAGCTTGGCAGCGCAAAAGGTCAATTCACATCGGCGTTTGCAGCGCACAACGCCGATATCTCGGAGTCTGACAAGAAGAACATCATGACGATTCTTCGTTCTGAATTGGCGCCGCATATATCTCCGAAGAACAATGTTATAAATTTACGAGTTGTACATAGTCAAACATCACTTTTATCAATATTGAATCACATACAATATTTTCCCAGTGTTGATGAACAGATCTAGGCTGATTTTTTCTTTCCTAACTCGCGTACCATTGACCAGGCCTGACCACTGACAGAAATGGATGCGCAGGTTGATAAAGATTATGGGCTTCCTCTTGACGGGAAACTTGCACTTGTAACCGGAGCCTCGAGGGGAATTGGTGAAGGCATTGCATTCGAACTCGCAAGCCGGGGAGCTTCAGTATGCGATTTTTAGTGCCGGCTCGGCTACAATGTCCGTCTATTCGCTGACATGAAGAGGGCAGGTAGTACTAGCTTATGCATCGCCAAGCAGCGAACCAAAGATTAACAACCTCAAGAAGAGAATCGAGTCGCTGCCTCACCGGCCAGTCGCTTACTCGGTACGCGCGGATCTGGGCAGCGTCGAGGGGCCAGGTCAGATCATCTCGGAGCTCCTCCAGTGGACGAGCAACGACCTGCACCTGGACATTCTGGTGAACAATGCCGGGCTGGAGCGGGTCAAGTCGCTCGCCGAGATACAGATCGACGACTACGACGCCGTGTACAACCTCAACGTCCGCGGCATCATTCTCCTGACGCAAGCAGTGCTGCCGCACCTCGAAGCCAATGCGCGCATCATCAACCTGGGCTCGGTAGGTGCCCGCGCCGGGTTCCAGAGCCTAAGTTTGTACTGCTCGTCCAAGGCGGCCCTCGAAGGTCTCACGCGATGCTGGGCGGCAGAGCTGGGAGGCAACGGCACCACGGTCAACTGTGTCAACCCGGGCCCCGTGCAGAGCGAGATGCTTGACAACATACCAAAGGAGATTGTCGACATGCAAAAGGCGCAGACGCCCATCCAGAACCGCCTAGGGACTATTCAGGAAGTTGCCAATATAGTCGCAGGCTTGGCGGGCAAAGACGGTGCGTGGGTTACGGGACAAGTTATAAGCGCGAGTGGTGTAAGTGCTACTACCCACAAACAGCCCAATATGGTGCTGTATATATTTGTGTGAAAGTTCTAGATTCAGTGATTACTCGACTAATTTTTCTATAGGGCTGGGCAATGTATTAATGAGCGACTTGATATAATAAAGAATGAATAAAGTATGAATTCGTAAAGATAAATGAGCATCAATCACTGTCATATTGCTCCTTGAGCAGCGATCTATGTGCTTTGAACAGACATATTTCAAATTGTATGCTCAGCCACGAAGGGATTGTATAATGCTAGATACACCAGCAAAATTCAATTCTTCCATTGTCTCTTCCCATAATCTCTCCTTGATTTTTTGTCCGTCGTCCGTGTACATCAGAGGGGGGTATCTAAAGGTAGATTAGCACTATGCATGACGACGCTACTCGATCAGATTGGGCATGCACTTACGGGCGTATATCCCAGTCACTACAGAAGCTACCATGGCTTCCTTTTCCTTTGACCACTGCAGCGTCCACGTAGTTGCTTGCTCCAGCCTCAATCGTGCGAGCCAGTACCACGCGGAAGACTGTGCTCATTACGTGCGAGGCCCAGGAGTTGCCGCTGCTGTTGCGGCCGAATGCCGTGCCGGCCGTGAAACCGGGGTTCGCCAGGTTGACAATCACCTCGTTGGCGTCGACCTGCTCGGCCAGCTTGGCCACAAAGAGCATCTCCAGAAGCTTTGTGCCCTTGTACTGATTCATTCCCGTGTAGCCGTCTTCGCGGTTGAGTTGTGCGGTGACGGGCCTGTCCGTCTCCAGCGTCGCCCAGTACGCCGTGTCAGACGAGACGACGCTGAGAACTGGCGGACTGTCCGCCCTCTGTCGCTTGGCTTTCATAATGGGCAGTAGAAGAATTGCGAGAAGTGCTGTTGAAAAGTAGTTGACCTGCAGGACCTGATCATGGCCTGTCGCCGCCACGCGCTGGAACACGGGGCTCTGCAGTCCAGCATTGAGAATGACGATATCGATACGATCCAGGTCCTTGTCGCACCGTTTGGCAAAGTTCTGCACCGAGTCATAACTCTCCATATCGACCAGCCAGACTTCTATCCTGGCATTTGGGTGTGATGCCTTTAGACCCTTGGCGGCCTCGTCGCCCTTGTGCTGTGATCTGACTGCCACGATCAGCGTTGAAAGGCCCAGGGCGAGCAGCTGCCGTGATGATTCGAGTCCGAGCCCGACATTTGCACCGGTAATGATGGCAGTCTGCCCTGCCAAGCTCGTGCCGGCAGGGACTGGTTGTCTGTATTTGAACCATTGTCTATATATGAAGGCTGGGATGCCGCTTTCAAAGGCGGCTTCGCTCTGAAGTTGGGACGACATGATAAGTATAGATGAGATGACTCTTCTTCTATTGAGCGTGTGCTGCCATGTAAATCTAAATATATGAGAAATCTGGCAACATGCGTCGGTCTACTTGTGGAAGTCGCACAACAGAGCCCTAAAGCATTGTACGGCCGTCTATTTATGATTCGTGGCAATTGTAACTACTACTCTGCCGCTGGTGTCGCGGAGCACCAGGTCGTACAGTATATTGCTTTTTTTCTTCTTCGTGAATTTGGGCTCTAGCTCGATCTTGGCTTTGTCATGACGTTGACATATTCGCGCCGCGAGCAAGGTGACTATAGGACGACTTACTAGGTTAGGTTAGTGCTTTGGAGGACTATACCAGTGCTACGGGGCATTTCTTCGGTCCCGAGTCAAATGAGAGCTGATTAATCTCGGGTTTCTAGTGTAAGCAGACTGGACCCCCGGCCGAATATTGAGTCCGTCTTGAGTGTACGATAGTTATCGTGTGCATCGCCTTTTTCGGTCCTCGTGTGATGCACTTTATTCATATCTTCTCGTACAACTACACGAGGGTAATCTGAAAGTCTCCGTGTCAGTTCACACTAGGTAAATGTAGTGGCATGCATGCTACCGGCGACTCTTGCATGCACTCAACCTTTCTACCAAAGAGGTGCAAGCAGCAGAAATTTAGTGGAGTGAAACGTGTGTCGATTTTCGAATATTCATGTTTAGGACCCTATGATCTTTTCCAAATATTTGAGCCAATTCTCACCCAAGACTTTGCGCATCTTTTCCTCGCTCCAGCCTTTCCTCGCCATGGCACAAGCCAATTCGGCGCGTTCAGCTAGTGGACCTAGGGGTTTGACAACCTTTTGGCTTCCCCAGGGTGTCAATTGTCGAGCGTAGCCTTTATCCTTGTTGCACCACGCCATGAAATCCGAGGGCCGCCCGTGTCCCTCGCTGGCGTCGGACCCGATGCCGACCAGGTCCTCGCCAATCAGACCAATCACGTAGTCGAGCGCGTCGACGTAGTCGTCAATGGTGCTGTCGTTGCCCTTGGCCATGTGCGGGCCGAATTGCGATAGGCCGACAAAGCCGCCTTTGGATCCGAGCAGGCGGATGAGCTCGTCCGTCTTGTTCCGGGGATGGTCTTTGAGCCCCCCGGGCAAGATGTGCGAGAAGCACGGAGGCTTGCCGTCGGGCGCGTAGTTGATGGTGTCCTCGGTCGTCTTGGGCCCGACGTGGCTCAAATCGAGCACCATGCCGAGCTTGGCCATTTCGTCCACCACCTGCCGGCCGAATCCGGTCAGGCCCGAGTCGTGGAGCTCCGTGTAGCCGGCGCCGGAATAGTTTTGCGTGTTGTAAGTGAGCTGCATCTTGCGGACGCCGAGGTCCCGGAAGACGCGTAGGTAGTCGAGCTGGTCCTCGATGCCGGCCGTATTCTGCCACGACAGCAGCACGGCCGTCTTGCCAGCCTTTTTGGCGCTGCGTATGTCGGCTGCACTATGCGCCTGGACAATCAGGTCGCCGTGCTCCTCGAACCACTTTTTCCATTGCACAACGTTGGCGATGCTACCTCTGAATCCCTCCCAGAGGCCGCAGGTGCACGACACGCCGGTGATGCCGCCCTTGTGCCATGACTCGAATATCTCGCGACCAAAGTTGCAGATATTCAGTCCATCAAAGTGGATGGCATCGGCGTAGATTGCCCGTGCTTCCGTTTCAGAGACCATTTTCTTTTTAGATTCGTCCATGCACGAGATCAAGAGTAATAAGTTGCGGCGATTTTTTTGCACATTCACTATTTATTTCTACTCAAGCTTAATGGAAGGTAGAATGCCATATTGCCGATTGCCAATCACAATTGTCTTATTGCTACACTGCGACTTCGCAACAATCCTCGGATGTTCGACGTAGGATGTGCAAATACTGATAGGAGTTTGTCGGGAGTCTCCCGACCAGAATTACCCTAAATGGAATGCTGTCGAACCCATTGTGGCCAAATCGGGTGCTGCTGGCTATACCGGAAGAGTCCGACTCCATGTCCGGTCCCATATAATGACCAGCGAGAGCTCAATGTCGCAGTGGTTGATTAGCGCCGAATGGGGGAGTTTCGGGCGGCCATGAGCCGACGGATACAGGTGATAACTGATCCTTACAAACGACGTGCTCGCAAGCTGGTTCATGGGAGAATAATCACGGATGATTCAGCTACCCATTTTTCTTGTATGGCGTGATTGCCTAGACAGTTCGTTTGCGTTGTTTTGACAAACGCTAACCATCATATGCACAAGGATATAGAAAAGTCAAGAGAGGTACGGTATATATACCAACTGAAAATTTCACGCAAGGTCTTGACAGTGTCTGTATTGAGCTTTGTCAAGTCGATTGACGGGTCATATCTGTCCAACCTCTCAATATGGATCGGATTGATGATATTGAACGTGATTCATCTTCCGGGGGGAAGAGGAATCATGAGGTCTCTTCCACTCATGTCGGAGATGAGCCTGGAAAGAAGTTGCCTCTAAGAAAAAGAATCGCCTCTGTTATATGGGATTCGCTCGACAAGACACCAGAAGAGCGAAGATTCATTGCAAAGATCGACTTTTGGATTTTGAGCTATTGCACTATTAGCTATTGGGGCAAGTACATGTGCCAACAAAATGTGTGTTCACCAACCTGACTCAAATCAACAGCTAGAGCTAATTCGAATTCTTATAGGTAACGAATGCATATGTCTCGGGCATGAAAGAAGACCTCAACATGTCTGGAAACGACTTGAACCTGCTCACAACGTACTGGAATATTGGCTACATTCTCGGCCAGATACCTTCGCAACTGATTCTGACCAAAGTCCGGCCCTCAATTTGGCTGCCCTCCCTGGAGCTCGCCTGGAGCTTTGTCGTCATGGGTATGGCCGGCGGTAAAAATGTGTCGACAATGTATGCCCTGAGATTCGTCTCGGGTTTGTTTGAGGCGTCAGCCTACCCGGGCATCATGACCTTGCTTGGCAATTGGTACACTCCAATGGAGCTAGGAAAACGAGCCAGCATCTTCCAGGCCTCTTCGAGTGCTGCTCAAATGTTTTCCGGGTCAGTATTGAAAGTATCCTTGATCCAAGAGAGTAGGACTAACGACAAATAGATACCTACAAGCGGCACTATACGCCGGTATGAACGGGCGAGGCGGTCTCGCAGCATGGAAGTGGCTCTTCATCTTCGACGGCATCATTGGTGTCCCTATTGGTATCTATGGCTACTGGGCGATCCCAGATCAGTACGTCTTTGTCTTCGTATTCCTTCCCAAAGAAATACATTGCTAATCCAAAATTCACACAGACCTACAACGTCCAAGGCTTGGTGGCTCAAACCCAAAGATCGAGAAATGGCCATTGCTCGAATGGAGCGAGTAGGACGTAAGCCAATGAAGCGTCTTACTTGGAAAATTATACGCAGCATCTTTACCTCTTGGCCGCTCTACCTCTTCTGCGCCATCTTCATCTGCCACGTCTTGGGTATTCGCATTTACAGTTACATGAACCTATGGCTGAAGGCGACCAAGCTGTACACCACAGAAGAGGTCAACATCATACCCACGGCGGGATACGGACTGCAGATATTGTTCACGGTAATGTACGCCTGGACGTCGGACGCGACGGGCCTGCGCTGGCCAACCATTATCGTGGCTTGCCTCGTGGCCATGATCGGCACCATAATCCTCAGCGTCTACCCGGAGCACAATATCTCGGCCATGATGGCCGGCTGGCTATTGACCTTTTGCGAAACCGGCGCCGGCGCACTGATCATCACGTGGATCAACGAGATTTGCTCTCACTCGGCCGAGCACAGAGCCATTATAATTGGCATGGTCGAGACGGCGGCGTACACTTTCCAGGCCTGGGTTCCCTTGTTCGTCTATGATACCACGGAGGCGCCCAAGTTTCGCATCGGATATAAAATGGCGACTATTTTCTTCGCCTTGGAGATTGTCTTTACGCTCGTCATCCTTTGGCTGAGTAAGACACGGCCGCAGGTTGCCGAGGAAGATATCGGACAGGGCGATGCGGGCAGGGCCCAGGAGCTGTCTAACGGAACAACGACAGACGCATGATGTACGTAAACTTTTGAATACATTGGGATAATTTTCAAGCAATGATTGACGTTGTGCAAACAACACATCAGTCCTCTTCTGTGCGCACAATTTCACATGATCAAAGCAATACCGCGGCAAAGATAGCGGCTCTCGGATCACTTCACCTTCTGACTCTTAATACATGTTGTTCACGCCCAGAAGGGCGTCTTGTCAAATTTTGCATATCGCTCATCGCGATTTCATTTGAACTCGCCAGTCTTTAACTGATGTGATTATATCCGTTCGTTTGCCAGGCGAAATCCAGGTTCAGCAGGTCTTCAGATATTGAATGACCGATCAAGAAAGGGAACATGTCCTCTTTAGCTTGGTAAGAACCATTTGATCCCGAGTCGCGTGATAGTCAAGCTATAGTCGCATACGGAAAAAAAGTATTAGTGACCTATGTCATACCCAACATTCGCGTGGGTTGGGTCAAGTTTCGGAATAATTCATCAATAGTGTCCCGCTATCGCATAGCAAAATCCAATCAATATTCGACTTGGCATGATGCTTGTCTTTTTAAATAGCGTGCTAGTTTTCCGCGACATATTCCGCTCATTATATCTGGCAAAGGGCTTTGTAGTAGTCAAGTCAGAAGTCGTCTGATCTTGGCCTTCCCGTTCCGGACAACACCGGCCGGCAATAGTAACAACTCGGGGACCTAAGCCTAATTGAACCCCGAAAACCATTACTGATGGTCCTCAAAAATCCGTGAGTCGGAGCCGAATGGATTCAAAGCCGATTGATAGGGGTCTCTATACATTGTCATGCGATGATCAGTGCCCCTCTCAATAAGCGGTTTGCAATACGACCAATCCACACGTGGTTGGCCCAAGGCGGCGGAACTAAATCAAGCAGCCCAAGCAGAGGCAGACGCTGAGAGCCTCAACACCACCTTCCCGACATCGTAACCAGCTCGCAGCGACTTGTATAATTCTTGGCATTACCACAATACATTGTATAGCGAGCATCTACACCAACACTCGCTGAGTGAGTAAGAACAGTTGGGTTACTCTTCTCAGTTGCTGGATTGTGTCTCCGCACTCTATTAGAATGGGACTTGAACGCAGTGTCGGCGAACTATATACTATTTCTGGCAGAGTACAATGTGGTAGTAGATGTCGGCCAAACACGGTCTATCAGAATGAATCCAGAAGACATCAAGGCAAAGCAGAGTCGTGGGCGAGAATAAATGGTCGTAAGCAGTCCTCAAGTCGTGCAATACTGATGGCTCCCACATTTCCACCACGCACGACCAGTGTCTAGGGGCCCTGGACAATAGCATACACCATGCTCTTTCAAAGGTACCTCCTTCATCCCATACATCAGACCTGACGCAAGAAATCTCACATGTCGTGACTAGTCTCGCATACTCTGCTCTTGCAGCAGTCCTGTCCGCAACGGCTCAGGCGACCAGCGTCACCCTCGACAGACGTCAGGGCGCCAACACTCCCCGAACCAATGCCTCCATTCCCGTCAAGTCTCTCGGAACGCTGAGCCTCAGCAATGTCGGCTTCGCCGAGGTCATTGCCCAGGGCGGGAAGAATGCCCTATTCGTGTCCTCGTTTGCCCTCCTCGGCGACTCGGTCCACCGCATCAATGACATTTCCACCGTCAGCAGCGTCGGCCTCGGACAGCTGACGCCCACCAAGATTGCCGGCAGCATCACCTGGCCCAACGACATCACCATTGCCCCCGCCGAGGTCTTTGGCACCGAGGGCGTGCTGGTCGGCGGCGGCTTCCTCGTCCCGACAAAGACCAACGGTGGCATTTACTACTCTGCCAACAGCGGCAGCCGGTCGACCAGCTGGGTCCAGCTCATTGAGCAGTCGGGCTGGTGGTACCACCGCGTGCTCTTTGCCGACATGGACGGCGATGGCGTGCTCGACATGGTCTCCTGCCGTGCGGACCAGCCCCTGCTGGGCGCGACCAAGACCATGTTGGTCATCCTCAAGCCCAAGGACGCGTCCAAGCCAACAGGCGAGTGGGTCGAGACAGAGATTGGCGCCGGCTGCGACGCCCTCTTCACCGTCGCGGATCTAGACGGCGACGGCTTCCCCGAAGTCATTGCCCCGTCCTACTTTACCGAAAAGCTCAACATCTTCCACTCCAAGACGGGATTCGCCGACCCCGACGACGTGCAGACCGTCACCATTGACAGCACCATTGGCGCGGCCTTTGACGCCCAGTACGTCGACATCAACGGCGACGGCGTCAAGGATCTGCTCGTGTCCAACCACCAGGGCGACGGCACCGGCGGCGTCTACGCCTACGAGATCCCCGCCGACGTGACCCAGGCCAAGGGCTACACGCGCCACACGCTGGCGTCCGGGTTCCCCGTCACCCAGCGCGGCCTGCAGCAGGCGGCGCCCGGCTCGCCTCGCGCCTTTTTCCCCACGCCCGAGAGCGAGGAGGCCGGGATCCCGTACATTGTGCTGGCGGGCGACGCCGCGCAGAGGGCCTATGTGCTCATTCCCGGAACGACCGAGTGGACCTACAAGACCACCTACCTGCACGACTGTGGATGCACCGTCGGTCAAGTCAGCGCCGCGGATGTCGACGGTGATGGGTACAGCGAGATCATCATTCCATGCTACGACGACGGTGTGTTGGCTGCCTACACATTTGCCACATAAAATTCTAGAGTAGAGCAATAGTCGACTCGAATGTCATGGCCTGTTGAGCTGTTGAAGTGCTATCAACCTTGGTCAATTAGGGCGGAATGCGAGAGCCAACACAAGAGACGACAGTTTGAGTTTGTGCATCTTTATAGGTTAATAGCTCAATACAAAAACGTTATATCTTGTGTCCCAAATCTTTTGTGCAAAAATAGTTCTGTGGTTTGTGTCGCGGTTTGACCTATCAAAGCCAGTAAGGTGATTATGCATCAAGTCTGTCCGAGTAGGTAGCAGAAAAGACAAATCATTCTACTCGTTTGTAACAAGGGCAAAAGGAAAAAAAAGGTCAAAATAGCAAAAGAGAATAACTCCGACACGGGGAATCGAACCCCGGGCATGACGGATCAGAATGAGAGCGTCATATGTTAGCCACTACACCATATCGGATGAATGAGCTGATTCGTTGATCTGCTGTTGAAATTTTGTGGCTTTATTATTAAACATATTGCTAGCTTTTTCCCGGCTCCACTATATTAGTCTTCCAGCAACATCACAGCAACCTATGCTGACCGGTAATTGATATCAGGAAGTTTAAAGGCACATGCTCCTTTTATTTACATATTTTATATTAAAAGAAAACTTCCTCCATGAAATTAGACCTAAGTGGAATTAGAAAAAAATAAAAAACTTTGACCCTTGAATCAATGCCATCCGTAACTTACACCGCTGCGAATAAATTCGATACCGAGAACGTTATTATTGTCGCCGACTTGTGATTGCATCCTCGATTAATTCTCAATATTTGCCTGCGGATCAAACCAGATTTCCTAGATGGATTGTAGTATAATGCTGCAGAATTGACGGTGTTGTTTGTCTTGTAGGGTTTCCATCCAAATAAATTGCCCTGAAGAATGTTTTGCAATTTGTATGAAATATATTATTCTGATTTCCTAGCACACTTTTACTGGCGAAATGTTCTTGATCACACGACCTTCCTGTTTCGGACACTTCATGGCCTTCTCCAGGCTTCGTAAACATCGTAGCCTGTGTCGGGTCCCTCACAGTTGCACGAGACTGGCAGTGTTTATTTCTCATGGCCTAGATATACATCTGCGTTCATCGACCATGACCCTGCTCTCCTGAACTGGGCCGTATTTTTCAGCAGGCTGCCTTGATGACACTCTCTAGAATAACATCAATGATCTGGATACCTGATTAGTGATTGCCTATGCAAGGCAGTAGATGTGTGACTAGTGCTGTCGGAAGAGTTTGGTCAAAGACCAGGACTGCACTCCTGCTGTAACCTTTATCTACCATGTGAGTTCTGTAGTACGATTACACTCGCACGTAACAACTTTTCATCGTCCCAAAATGACGAAAACAAGATAATAAACAGTATTTCTTTTACCCAAAAGGCTACGGCAGTGGTAGCTGTATAGCAGCAACATACCATTGGCCTTTCAGTCTATCTAATAATGGATATCTCGAGAGAAGCTCCAGCATCAGGGAAACTCGAGAAATACACAAAACCAAAACGCCACTGCAATGCTCAAAAAACGCTGTTCGACTCCTTCCGTCGATGTCGCCCCTTTCTTTCCGTCGTCACCCCCTTTAGAAAGCCGAAACAGAAGAACCAATAATCACCAAAGGCTTTTCATATTGTACATGGATATTTGGTTTTCCGACCTTCCCGCTGAACCCTTGACACCTTCCAATATGCCCCTTCCCTTAGATGGAAGTGAGAAAGAGAACGCCGTTGTATTGTGCAAGAAATCATCAGAACGCAGATCAGCCTTGATCCGCAGTAATAAAAAATCGAGGGCATAAATTTCGTTGCCGTGGGCCAAGGACACAATGTGAAATTCTGGTACTGGGCGCTTGACTTTAACAGTTGGACTTCGTGATATGTGGACCGTTTTGCTAAAGCAGTATGCCGGCGAGGATGGAGTCTAGCGACCCGTCATGACTTGTTGGTACAAATAATCTTGGGAATCTATTTGATTCATAGGCCGGGATGATTGTTTGAGGAGTCCCCCAACGCCCCGTCGGACAAATTGTACAGTAGCTGTGTGAGGCATCGCTTGGTGGCGGCGTCGTCTCGCAGCACGGAGGAGAAAGTTGCATCTCGGAGAGGTTCAGGCAGACATTGACGAAGTGCTTCTCGTGCACGCGCATTGTCACTGAGACGCAAGAAACACCTAACTACATGCTTCAGGAGTCGCGCAGTCTGCTGTTCCACGAGCTGGCCGACCATGTTGCTCAGGACAGTTCCCACTGCATAGAAGCGTTCATAGGTGGCGCAGATATAGTTGAGACCGCTGTCATCGAGCAAGATCTTCTGGACGATGAAGATGGCGACGGTCTTGCTGAGTTCGGAGCCGGTTTCCATAATTCTCAGACAGAGGGGAATGATCTCGGTGGTCAGCAAAAAGTTAATGACTTCGGTCGAATCGTTCTTGACTAGTGCGCCGATGACACCCAGCGAAGTAAGCCGGAGGTATTCAAAAGGGCGCGACTTTGATGTCGTGTTCAAAAAGGGATAAAGGTACAGTGGGATGTGAGCTGTATAAATATCATTGTATCAGCAATGTGCATCTTCTACCTTGGTTTGCCTGCTAGGATAACACACCTTTCAAGAATAGCGTTCGCGTCTCATTATGCGATGCAACACATTGTAGCAGCGCCAAAGCATTGCAGACTCTGTTGGAAGCAGCGGCGGTGAGCTGGGAGGGGTTCAGGAGTGTGTAGACGGAAATGATCTCCTGGGTAAGGCAAGTCATGACACCTGAAAGAGAGCCAAAGGTCAGCGTCTGCAGAACACCACCAACAAAATTGCACAGCAATATTCAGCCAAACATACCAAACGAGTGCCAAAGAATCAGGGCAAGCTCCGGTACCTGCTCCCGCTTCTTGCTAAGTTCGAGAAGCGCGGCCTCACGGGTGCTCTCCTTCAACAGGTCGGCCACGTAGACAAGCGTCCTACGATTGTCCTCTGACACATGAGGTTCGAGTCCGTCGTGCAGCTGCACTGCCGAGTTCAAACCGGCGGCGGCGGCATTATTCTGGGCACCAATGCGGTTATAGTGCTGCTGTTGAGCGGCAGCGGCGGCAGCGGCTTGCTGCTGAACCTGGTGTTGCGAGTGGTGGGAGGACTGCTGCTGGTGCATCCAGGCAGCGCCACCGTGCGGCTCATAGTTGTGATTGCCGTACATATTGGGGTTCTGGAACATGGCCATGAGCAGAAGATTTGTTGTTTCTTCTCTTTCTTCGTGAAGGATCGCTGTCGCCAGTCGCTGGCGGGATGTTGGCAATGGCTGTTTGATCTTTCAGCCTCCTTGGTGTGTGTGCGCAACGGTTTGCGGGGCGCAGATGCAATGGGATTCGTTGGGCAGGCAGATAGAGAATGATCAGGTCGATGTGGACAAATGGATGCGCGTGGAGGTCGTCTATGTGGAAATGAGCCGTCTGGGGGGAACTCTTTGGGTAGAGTCTTGCGCTGGTTTCGTCGATTGGTATGTATGGTAGTAATACGTAGTGGTTGATGCTGTTCAGGAATTGGTGATGCGGCGGCGTGGTTGTCGAGATCAAGCAGCTTGGGGGGCTTTCACCGAGTCTTAGGTTTGCGGCCGATTGTGAAGCGAATCACAATTGCGAAAGCTTCGATACACACAAACCCCGGGCCCATGCCTAGCCTAGGCACCTTAGGCCATCTAATCTAGCGGCTGTACGTCGAGGCTGGGCCCTGGGATGACCTATTGTGACCAGTCACCAGGCCCAAGACCCTCTACCTACCTACCTGGTCCTTGGCCTGTTTGGCTAGGCTTTACGTTGTACCGGCCCCGCGATCAAAGCCTAAAAAAGGACATGACAGAACCCAAACCCATCAGCCAGCCAGTGGTAAGTGCACCAACAACACAGTGATGCCCTATGTACATGTATGCTTTACTGTGCATCCGACGTCCTTGCTTCCGCAAAAAAGGATGAACTTGATTCCAGAAGTGTATTACTTATCGTCGCCCAGATCCGATAGCAGTGTTTTCCTTTGCCGGCAGCCGCACACGTTTTTTTGCACAAGATCAGCATGCAACAAGTAGAATAGGGACGCGCACAATGGTGCTTAGTAGTACTTATGATTAGGTTCGAAACTTTGAAGTCAATCAAGACATGCTCACAGTGCGTTGCTTATGTAGTTTTCATATGCACTGATCTCGTCTTTGTAGAGTTGTGATATTAGTAAAATTTCACCATACGCAAACAAGAAGGTTGGCAAAACTACCCAACTGTTTTGTCATCAATCCCCTGATGAGTATAAAGCATTCACATATTATTGTTTCAATGGACATGCCTCAAGCAAATGCATGTAGAGTACCAATCTGTCACAGAAAGAAAAGGCAGGAAAAGATGCATTAGTGTTGAACGGCGACACTTTGTTTGAAGTTTGTAATTTAATGTAATTCTTTGAAAGTATAGGTATATAAGAAAAAAGACAAGATGCAAAAGCCTCTTGAGATTGTGGTAAAATCAAAAGCCCCGTTGATTATGATAGACCCAGCTATAAATAAACACCACCCACCCACATCACCCAATGCCCCATTCATAAAATCATGATAATATTTTCTTCAAGGTATCTTGCAAATCGTCTAAAGTCCGATCAACATCCGGACGTCTTCATCGTCTTAATCAGGATCCTCAGCGTGAGCTTGCTTTCTTGTCCATTGACATGTTCCCAATCACCAAATTTCGTCCTCGTTCTTGACCATTTGCAGTGTTGGTGTCTTTGGCTGCAAGGCCTTCATCCTCTTTCGGTCAGCCTTGGTGACCAGAGATGGGGTCATGGGGACGACAGGGGTGTACGGCTGATATGGCGAGTAAGGTAGAGCGGCACCAGTAAAAGGCGTCCTCAGAGCCGACGGCGAAAGTGGTGCCCTCTCAAAGACAGTCTGCTTGGTTGTCTGGGTGGAAGGCGAAGCCAACGATGGCTCGTACGCTCGAAGGGGTAGCGAACCACCGGTACGAATCGCTGAAGGTGCATTGGCCCTTGAAAATGTGGCTCCTGGTTTAGGTGAGGATGGAAGAGATGGAAATCGTGTCTGACTAGGCTTCGGCGACGATGGCAAGCCCACAAGAGGCGTGGTTGACTTTTCTGATACTGCAGAGTAGGGGTCGCCCTCAGCGGTCAATTCTGATGTGTTGCGCATGTGACCGAATTCAGATCCGATCCTTTCATCGATGCTCATAGTACTCTCAGGGGACATGTCTGGTGGCGTGAGGGGCTCAACCGGCCGCGTCATCCTTTGCGATACAAAGGGATACTGATCCGTTGGTACCGGAGGAGGCGGTGCGGGTGCGTAGTGTCGGGGAGGAATTGACTCCATCTCTGCCTCCTCGTGCCTAGGAAACGTGCCAGACATTGGTGTCATGATGGGGGATGAGATGCTGATAGCCCTGACTGATGACTTCTTTCCACGCGGCGACTTAAGAGCCGAGAGGATGGACGAAGCACGCGACTGGGGTTTTTCCTCGGCGCCGTTGAGCTCGAGATTTGCCGGCTTCTTCCCTTTGCGCAAGAAGCCCGACTTTTGGGAAGAAGGCGTTGGGGGTGACTTCAAAATAGGAGCGGGGGGTCCTTGAAGAACAACACCAGCCTGCTTTGCTTCATCCTGCTCCATGACATATTTATACATTTCCTCCAACTGTTGTTGCGCCATTTCGCGATCAGCTGCGACCACGTTCTGGTCAACAAGAGGATTGACACCAAGAGCTACAGTCGAAGAAACCGGTGAGGGAAAAACGTAGGGACTCGGCTCCTGATGCTCAGCGTTTGCTGGATAGGAGAAATTTCTGATAGGCGACCTTGGAGTTGTGGGAGTGAAAACCAATGGCTGTGGAGGATCGGCTGGTAATCCGTTTGGCAAGGCAAAGTCGTACTTTATCTCTTCCAAGTCCTCGTCAGCGGCCCGAAGATGCTCGCGACGCTTCTTTGCAAGCAGCAAGAGAGTAGCGGCAACAACGATAAGTGAGAAGGCGTATGCTCCGACTATGCCGCCAATCTGGGCTGGAAGGTAGGTGTTGTCTATGAAGGATCTGGTTGATAATGGCAGACCGTCTTCGGAAGCTGGATTGTTGTTCCTCGCGCAAAGTACAACACAAGGTTTCTCAGAGGGAGCAGAGAGACAGTAAGGAATGAACGCTGAAGTCCAAAAGACGACGGCCAGACGAAGTGAAGCGGTGGAGGTACTATAAAGCCAAGGCTGCATTGTGCCAGGCCCAGAATTACCACTCCTTACATAAAGCAGATATCAGAGCATGAAGCTGCTAGACCTCCTGAACGAATAAGTCGAAACGCATGTTGATCGAGAATCGACCAGGCCCGAGTCACATTTGGGAGAACAAAAGGGTATATAGCGGCTGGTGATGTTCGGCAGTGTGTCGGAGTGGACCAGCAGAGACGGTACTAACACATCAATCCGGGCGCTTGCAGTGTGCTGTGAGCTCTGACTTGTTGGGCCGACTTGAACCCTTTGTGCCACATGCACCCTGGGGCCATGAATAGTGGCCATTGGGACGGCTGGATGCCATTATGGTCGACTGCGCGAACGGGAATTGCTATGGACTGGCGATGTTCTGGTTGGACGGCGAATATAGATGGCAGGGAGGTTAAGCGCCGACGTGACAGGCAAGTTTCCTGATTGGTGGTCGTGGGCTCACCACCCTCGACCCCGCCTCTCGTCCGCCCATATCCAATCCCTGTCCATCATCAACTTCCTCTCCCCGATTGGTAATTCCCATGCAAGCGACAGATGAAATTCTGCAAGGGTCGGTCAAAGCTACCATGCTCGCATGCTACTTTGCTGCTCTCCTCAGTCGACATCTTCAGCAACAAAAGAAGCGAGAGCCAGACACGGGTTAGCTTCAATAGTGTCCTGGGACTAGAAATCTTATCACGCCGTTATCTTCACTCATTCGATTCCCATCACATCACCAAAAATGTGATTCGAGATTCACTGTGATGTGATGAATGGCTGACGAAAATTCTTCTTTGGGAAAAGAGAAGATTGGCAGTAGAAGGCGTGGTGTAATGCCGACTACTACCTTGGCAAGATCATCGACTCTGCATTGAGGGTTGGGGGATCAACAACAATTATAGCAAGGGCTATTTGTTAATGTTACCCTCCCAAGCCTCCCATCGGGCAGCAGTCAGTAGCTTGGGGGCAGGTAAGGTGTGGTTTACAAACCGTGTTCTCACTTCCTGCTTGCTAGCTTGGTAACTTTGGGGGTATCTAATCAGTTCTTGCCAGTAGAACGGCATTTGACTTCCGTCATTGGCAAGCTGAATTCAGTCATGCCAAATAAAATGGATTGATGCTCTCAAGTGTGATGTAGCCGCTGGGTAGTTGTTGCCAGCCTGCATTGTCTCGACGGCAGGTGTGATTATTACTGTCTGCACACCGCTAAAAGGCCCCCGAGACCCCCAACTTGCTTTTTCTTAGTGAAGTCACATGATCTCGTGCCACTTGTAGTACCGGGGAACGCGTTGGCACCTGCCTGTAACAAATGCAGACGCGTCTCGGTAAGAGGCGTCAAGATTTTGGTACAGAACAACTATTCAAACATTTGCCACCGGGCTCTTCCCACTTTATTTGCATTGCTGAACAATTGACGCACTTTTGGCATACGATTCCCGTTCCACTGGGCTGGACTTAAAGGCACAGATGAGCCACAGCTGTCAGTCATGTCTCCCGCCACGGGCCAGAGCATATTCGATTCGCTCAACAAGGCTCAACGTCAGGCTGTAACTTCAAACGCGTCCACTGTCGCTATTTTGGCAGGACCGGGCAGTGGAAAAACGCATACTCTGACCTCTCGCGTGGTATGGCTTGTCGACCATGTCAAGTATGAGCCATGCGATGTCCTTGTTGCGACGTTCACCGTCAAAGCAGCCCGTGAGATGAAGGAGCGCATCGGAAAGGCCCTTGGAAACGGCAGAGAGAAGAAAATTGTACTCGGCACTTTTCACAGCATAGCTCGTCGCTATCTTGCTGCATATGGCCAAGCGATAGGCCTCAATCCCAGGTTTGGTATTGCTGACGACTCTGACTCACGTGGCATAGTCACGAGAATTTGCAAGAGGCTGGATGTGCAGCTGGAAGTACCGAAAGCTCGAGCTTACATCAGCAAGAAGAAAGCAGGCGGCTCCTTTGTTGAAGTACCTGGCAAGAAACACAAGCAGGACAAGTCGGTCGAGTCCCAAGCGTACGAAAACTGTTACAACGAATACCAGAGCCAGCTGGAACGGTCAAACTTACTCGACTACGATGACCTCCTCGTACGCGGTGTGGAGCTTCTCCAGAAGCATCCTTCCTGCGTTTCAAACCTTCAAGCGGTCTTGATAGATGAATATCAAGACACAAACGGTATTCAATTTCAGCTCATGAAACTGTTCGCTCAATACCATAAGCGCATCACTATTGTTGGCGACCCGGACCAGAGTATCTATGGATGGCGATCAGCGGAGATAAGAAATCTGCATCGCTTTCTTCGGGACTTTCCAGGGACTGATGAAGTGTCATTGGAAGAAAACTATCGATCGTCGAGCTCCATCCTGGACATCTCCTTGAAAATCATTCAGCAGGATAAGGAGCGTTATCAAAAAGCTTTGGTCCCAGTGCATGAAAGAGCTACTCGGCCAGTCCTGCGGAAACTCAAGAATCAGATGGACGAAGCAGACTGGATCGTGTCGGAGATCAAGCGGGTAAAAATAATGTCAGGAAACATGATAAGCGCCGACGATGTTGCCATCCTCTTGAGGTCGGCTTCGCTATCTCGACACATTGAGAGCGCTCTTGGCAAGGCAGGAATAGCTTACCGAATGGTTGGCGGTTTCAAGTTCTATGAGAGAACAGAGATCAAGATCATTCTAGATTATCTGCGTCTCATCTATCACCCAGACAATAACGACGCAGTTGCCAGAGTCATCAACGTACCGAAGCGTGGAATTGGACCGGAAACCGTCAAATCCTTGGTTGAAGAAGCTGAGCGCAATTCCATGAGTGTATGGAGTCTGCTCGTGAAGCATTGCCGTGGAGATCGTGCGGCCAAGACAAACATCAGAAAGCAGACAGAACAAAGGATCAGCGGCGACTTTTTCAAAATCATCAATGGCGTGCGGGCCCGACTCCAGGACTCTGAGGAGGGAAGATCCCTTGATCTAGTCGAAGCCATCGAACAACTGCTTCGCGATCTGCAATTCGAAAAGTACCTGGAGGACACATGCCCGCATGACCATGAAGCACGATGGGCAAACGTTCAAGAGTTTGTCGGCTTGGCGGGAGAATTCATGAGGGATCAAAATCTGGCCGAGGAAGACATGCTCCCAGAAATTGAAGGCGTGACACAGTTCCAAACGAATGACATCTTAGGTCGATTTCTCGCCAACGTTTCACTTGCGTCCGACAAGCAGACAAATGACACAGATGAGGAAGGCAAACCCTTGATTACAGTCTCGACGATACATGCTGCCAAGGGTCTGGAATGGCCCATTGTTTTTGTGCCTGGTGTTTATAACGGCTCGATACCACATTCGAGGTCAGACGATGAAGCTGAAGAGCGCCGACTACTCTACGTGGCGATGACTCGAGCGCAAGCACTTCTATATTTGAGCCACCCACTTCATAGCTCAAATGGCGAGAATACAACGCTCGAGATGTCCCCTTTCATTGAGGCCTTGTCAGGCTCTCACTTCCTCCCCCAGGGTCCACCACTCGATAGACGCGTTATGTTGCAGGTGGCCAAAATTCTGAGGCGCGAGCTTCCATCCGAGGATGCCATTTACAAGTCCATGCCAATCTTCACTTCAGTCGAAGACAACCTTTTCCCTGTAGACCCCAACGAGGCACAATCACTTGCCCGCTCCAAAAACGAAGGGGGATTTGACCAAAATGGTTACAACAAACGGCGCAAAACCCAACATACCACTAGCAGCGCCCAAGTGGCACCAGATTCGGTTGAAGGCTGGAACACTCCATATTCCACAACTATGCAGAGTAGCACATCTTTTACTCTTCCCGGATTTACTTCTGCAACCGCACAGCGGGCAGTTGAGGTGGTTGAGTCGCTTAGTCTGGCGTCAAAACCAACCCCGGCAGCCTCAAAACCTAGCACAAACCGTCGCCCTCCAGGGCAGAGAAGTCTGCTTGGTTATGTTGTCAAGGAGCATGATCAGACGAAAGTTCCTGTACCACAGCCAGTGTCATTACCACCACAACCACGGTTACCCAACAAGTTCCAGAGGCACAACTCATTGCCAAAATCGAGGCCAACAACACAGCATCCGTCCGGAATTAGTCCCGAATTCTCCGGCCACAAGCTTGGGTCTTCCAAGCTCTCAAGCAAGCCTTCTCCACCGAAACATGAGGAACGCTCAGTAGCGAAGCCCTATGCATGTTTTTCAAGCTCGCCTACAAAACCATCCCCCGAGAAGCCAAATGCTGTAGTAACCGAAGATGTAGAAATGGCGACTGCGGACGAGGTTACCCGACCTGCAGCCTCTTATCACACAACGACGGTTACCGTGCCTCAAGGCATGAGAGGGTTTAAGAGGCCCGCAGGCTTGAGCAAGGATGGTATGGCACCTCTGGACCGGCTTAGGAAGCCGTTCAAGCCGTTGACTATTAATCGCGGACCTAAATGAGTTCGATGAGATACATGACTTGGTATGAAGCTATGATAATCTACAAAGTGTGCATTTGCTACTATCCAATCTAACTGGTTCGTGAAAACTGTCATGTAATATGTCTACATCTACCACATTTCATCTATTGGTTGAAAACCTTGGTACCAAACTTCCATACTTCGTCCACGTTGAGTGTAACTCCGCCATTGCCGTTGGCTGGGTGCTCAGACAGAATCACCAGGTCAGCATCAGCTCCATCCTCGAGACAGCCTTTTGAACCCAGCAAACCCAACATGGCAGCCGGCGTAGACGTTACTGCCCTGAGTGCGCTCGGCACATCTTCACCAGACCAGCTGAGAAAGTTGTTGACGCACTCTATCAGGGTGATGGAACTATTCATGATGTCTGTTAGTACCTTTGTCTAGTCGCCGTCATGGTATCTTGATTGCACTTACCTGCCGGCAATCTTGTCTGATCCCTCCAACAACAGCAACGGACCCTTCTTCACAATGTGGTTGGTGCAGTCTCCGTTGGTCCAAGAGTAGGCACCGTCGGGTAGTCCGACGAGGTGCATGGCGTCAGTGACGAGGATGAAGCCGTCCGGGTGGGCATTGTAGGCGATCTTGACCGTGGTGGGATGCAGATGCTCGCCGTCGGCGATGATGCCGAAATAGGGGCGCGGCTGGCTCTCGGCGATGCCCAAAACGCCAAAGATGCCCGGGTTCCGGTGGTGCAGCGGGCGCATGGCGTTGAAGAGGTGCGTGATCATGGAAGCCCCAGAGGCCACCGCCTTGGAGGCTTCCTCGTACGTCGCCTCTGAGTGGCCGATGGAAAAGACGATACCCCGGTCCGTGAGATTGCCAATGAGGTCGGACATGCCGCCAACCTCGGGGGCCGCCGTGATCATCCGGATGACGGGCGGGTTGCCGTGCTCATCCCGCTCGAGGTTGGAGGCGCCGTAGCAATCCTCTAGATCGGCAAATGAGTCTGCCCGTAACAGGACGTCCACATTGTGTATGCCGTTCTTGGTTGGATTTAAAAAGGGTCCCTCAACGTGAGCACCTAGCGACTCTGCGCCATCCTCTGCAACCTGGACATGCCCGTTTGGTGCCAAAAATGGCAATGCCCTCTTATACAACTCACTAGTCTGAGATGTGATAGTGGGAACATAACTGGTGACACCCGTCTGTACTAGCTGTCTGTTGAGACCCCTTACTTTCTTGGCATACTCTGCAGGCTCCAGCAGCGTCGAAAAGTTGAAGCCAAACGCGCCATTCAGCTGACACTCGATGAAGCCGGGCGAGATGATGCGGCCTCCCAGGTCCACGGTCTGATCGGGCAGGTTCAAGTCGTCATAGAAGGCGGCCTGGCTGCGCACGATCTTGCCCGTGACCGAGTTCACCCAGAGATCCTCCGAGACGAGCCGGTCGCCCTTGAGGATGCGGCAGTTGGTAAACTTGGTGATGCCATTACCACCGTTACGGGGCGTCGACTTGGGCGATGATGGGAGAGAGTGTGGCATGGCTGTGGATTACAACAAACACAGAGATAATAGAAGAGAGATTTGATACTACTGGGTATGATATCGTTCAAGTAGCGTCAAGCGGGACAATAGTAGCCCCTTGGGCAATGATTCTGACCTCCATAGGACGGACAGAGGCGTAAAACGAGAGCGGTTCACTAACAACTAAGTACCTGCAATGATATCAGACACACCGTAGTAGTCAGCGTCCCTCCGATGACGCTTAGTCACATTGAATAGGTGCCTGCGTCCGATGCTGGCCGCTCTGATAGATAGGAAACAAGCGAACCAGTGGAGCCCTTTGAGGTCATATCTCGCTTCTTGCAGGTTGCACTTGCGATAGCCTTCAAAAGTGGAAAATCACCGAAAAAAATAAAAAAATTCAAAGCCGTTGCGGATCGAATGCCCCAATCAGCAAACGTTGGACGGATGTGTGCGTGACAGGTTGGTTCTCGGGCTACTCCATGCTTGCCTCTGTGCTGAAGCACCCAATCTAGCTGCTACATGGTCGATAACATGCTGATGGTTACACAATGTGATCTTCTTTTGATCGGCGATGTGTTTCAAGAGGGGAGAGGGAAAAGAGTCCATTTCCAAAATGTGCCTCTTCTGGATCCTTGACCGTGTTACCATGACACATGTGGTCAAGCCGAACAAGCCGGAAGTATGCCACTGATGTCGCGCATGATGAGCATGGAGAAAAAAAAGGCCTGGTGCAATAGTAGTGGCGGGTGTTGTAACGTTGCGGTAGGGAAACTTGCGTTGAAGGTCCCACAGAGGGAGAGTCCTTCAGTCTAGGCCGGGGTTTGGCTCTAACAGTTAGTGAATGTAGTGACAGGCCGGGGGAGGGGCCTTCCACTTTGTAACGAGCCTGGGAGCCACTGAAATTCGCCCAAGGCTAGCGGGAGGCGGCAGTAGCAGCGTTGAGCCCAAGGTTTAGCCGGCCTTCATCAGCGTCCATGTTTCTGGGGTCCCGTCAGCAATCCGTCTTGTACCACGGACTCCTCGTGGACAAGCTCATCTCGACGCCTGACAGACGATAAAGGCTGGTAGCATTTTTTTCGGGCTTTTCCTTGTTATTCGTCGATTCGCCAAAGTCACACTATTCTTTTTCAGTTGGCGCGATAGACATTATCTCCTAGTCCAATCTGGAGACAATCTTGCATCTATCTTCCCTGCGACCAGGGGGATACTGAATCGTGTGGTTCCCGTCTCTACTGCCAGGTGCTGCTGGCATTGTTACATACACACTCGTGACGAACATTGAAGTGAACCACACTCTTCCTACACCAGCAGGCCGGGGCGGCCCCTCTTTCAGCAGCACGCACCGCAGCGCCCGCATCCTGAGCAGCAGCTCACTTTAACGTGACACCGGTGATCCGGAGACAGACGACCTTGACCATGGCCAAAGTAGACAGCGAGTCTGACCCACTATGGGAGGATATGGACTGGTACGTAACTATGGGGCCCTCTTCCATTCGTTTCACTGGCACGATTGATGGGATAAGTCCCTTCGCGAAACGTCTCTCGGCATGAGAGCCTAGGACGATGCCTCAGTCTGCTGACCGAATGCCGATCCAGGGCCATTGGCCAGATGCTGCTGATGGGATGGGACGGCACCGAAGTCACGCCTCAAATCAGGAACCTCATCGAGAAGCACCACCTGGGCTCCATCCTACTTACCGCCAAGAACCTCAAATGTAAAGGCCCCAATTTCATCATGAACCTGCCTTGTCTCTCTCACGAGACACAGACACCGATTTTAAACATGGGCACAAGTGAATACTGACCGCGTTCAATTCCATCGTAGCTGCCGAACAGACGACTGAGCTGGTTCGGGAGCTTCAGACTATAGCGCACAATGCTGGACATCCGTACCCTCTCCTAATTGCACTCGATCAGGAGAATGGCGGTGTTAACAGCCTCTTTGACGAGGACTACATTTGTCAATTCCCTAGTGCCATGGGAATTGCCGCGACTGGCAACCCCAAGCTGGCATACGAAGTAGCAAAGGCTACAGCAACCGAGGTCTCGGCCGTAGGCGTCAACGTAATTCTCGGTCCGGTGCTCGATGTCCTCACCAATGCTAGGCATCAGCCTTTGGGTGTAAGAGCTGTCGGTGATGATCCCCAAGAAGCATCGCAGTATGGCATCGCAGCATTGAATGGCTACAAGGATGCCGGCTTGGCAACCTGTGGCAAGCATTTTCCATCCTATGGAAACCTCAACTTCATGGGGACAAGTTTGGATATGCCCATCATCACACAAACCCTTGAGGAACTCAGTCTCAGTGCTCTGGTGCCTTTTCGTAATGCTATTGCCACGGGGCGGCTCGACGCCATGTTCATTGGAGGCTGTGGCATTCAGAATCCCGACATGAACGTTATGCATGCTTGCCTAGCGGGAGAGGTAGTAGACGATCTTCTCAGAAACGAACTTGGTTTCGATGGTGTGGCTATATCGGAATGCCTCGAAATGGAATCCCTGATTCAAGAATACGGAGTCAAGGGCGGTACTATCAATGCAGTCACGGCAGGTAATGATTTGATCCTCTTGTGCCGAGCTCACGACGTACAGCTTGAGGCCATCTCCGGTCTGAAACTTGGTATCGAGGATGGTATGATTGAAAAAGAGCGAGTGTATACATCTTTGAGGCGCGTCCTCCGAATGAAGCGAGCCTGCACATCCTGGCAGGCCGCCCTCAACCCCGCCGGCCTGTCTCTACTTTCGCAGATCCATCCCATACACTTGGAATTGTCCCGTCAGGCTTACGATCTTTCCATCACCGTCGTTCGAGACAATGACAGTCTCCTTCCATTGACGCAAAGTCTTTTGCAAGAAGAGGAGATGCTTCTACTCACACCGCTTGTGAAGCCGCTACCAGCCTCGAAAGCAACCAAGAGTATGATGGAGAAGAACAACTTTAAGAATGGTGGTGGCGGGTTGCACGGACAGTTCATTCACCAGGAAAGGGGCGCCATCATGAGCGGCGAGGGCGTTTTTCGTGAACTGGGGAGAACGCTGGCGCGAACCCGCCACGGAAAGCTTCTGCATACTTCTTACACTGCCAATGGGCTGAGACCTGGTAATTTAATACCATCGAATGCTTTTTATATTTCACTAACCTCGACAACACAGTACATGAAAATCTGATCCACCGAGCTTCGGCGATTGTTATAGTCACCGCGGATGCCCACAGGAATGGCTATCAATCTGGCTTCACGAAACATGTCGCAATGATGTGCCAACTACTTCGATCGACCGGTCAGAAAAAGTCGCTTGTGGTGATTGCCGTGAGTTCACCCTACGACTTTGCCATGGATAAAAGCATCGGCACTTATTTGTGCACATTCGACTTCACTGAGACGGCCATGGCTTCGCTTGTCCGCGCTCTCTACGGCGAGTTTATCCCGACAGGCTCCATGCCTGGTACGATGCGCAAGAGCAAAAAGGTCATCAAGAATAGAAGACAGTGGCTTGTGGAGAACTATGACCGTGAGCGTGATGCACAAGCTCTGGATGGACTATTGGAAGCCCTTGCGCGAACGAGTACGCCAAGTTTACCATATTCTACCTGTCGCGCCCATACCTTTAATTTGTTCAGTCCGAATGTGGAGGAGGCACATTTCGTTGTTCGAAACAGCAGCACGCAAGCTCTTTATGGCTTCGTAGCCACCTACATATCCAAGGGTCAGGGAGCTATCGGTGCCATTTTTGTCGATCCAGCCAAGCGGAACCTCTTCATTGGCACCTCTTTGCACCGAAGAGCCATGAAAGCCCTCTTATCCAAAAAGGGATTGAAAAAGGTCCAACTCGGTGTTTCTTTCCCTGGTGTCTTTCCTGGTATCCCGATCGAGGAGAGCAGGGGCGCAAAGGCCTGGTTCGGAAATGTTGGATGGGATGTGCAGTTTCCACGCCGAATTTCCAATCTTGCCATCAAGGATCTTTCTTCTTGGTCCTTTCCTGAAGGCCTCCCTCAAAGCCTGCAACGGAATCAAATCACGTTTGACTTGATCACCGGGCTCGAAAATGGAGAGAGTGTGTTGAATCACGTCACAGCGCACGCGCAGCCAGATGTCGTGGAGCTCTACAGACATGCACTGCAGTCAAATCACGATTGTGGAATTGTGCGAGCAAAAAGCACCAACGAAAGCCTGCTGGGGACTGTTATCGTGACCAAGCCGGGAAGCAGTCTTGCGGCATATATTCCGTTGCTCAACACTGCTACCGAAGGCAGTTTCGGAGGCATCATTGCTCCTATTGTTCCCACTACATCACAATCAGCCTTGCTACTTCAGGGACTAGTATTCATGGGTGTCCGTCAGAACAAAGGTCACAAGTCGGCAAAAAGTATACTCAGCTGGGTAAGTTGGCAGCAGAATTGCATTGTAGTTGAACTCAGTTTTGGGTGCTAATTGTATATAGGTGCTCGACGATGCGTACGAAACTCTTGCCACTATGGGATTTGAAGTGCAACAGGCATTTGATGAGATTACCAACTCCCCAGAACATGTAAGTTTATTGAAGCATGACTCAAAGTATTGATATTGATAGCTTTTTTGTAGTGGTCCGACCTCAGCTAGTCTTATAGCCTGTCTTGCCATTTACTTATGCGGAGCCTGAGACATTGGTTATTGTTACTGGATGCGTAATTCGAGATCATAAGCCTAGGAAAACTGGGATGCGATGATAATGCTCTTTAAGTTGACTCGCATTTCGCCATCTCTGCAGCGGAATATATCATTTATCGATAATTTTTATATCATGTACGTGTCGCACAGATTTCCAAGTGTCATCGTTCGGTCTTTTCAAAGGCCTTGGGCATTGAAGTATAAGCCACCCTTCGATCTCCAAAAATAGAAGCCCGCGACTTGGGGAAGTCAAAAAGGTCCTGCATCTGAGGGGCGGGCGGATTGATCCGGAATCTCTCCGTTGGCTATGCGGGAGCCTAGGTTGCTTACCTACTTTACACATTCAAACATGCAGGTGGCTAGGCATGACAAGTTCTCACTGATGGATTGATGGCGCCCAGGGTTCAACCTTATTGAGTAGAGAAAGTTTTTGTATATCTCGAGTTGAAAGGTGTTGCACAGATACGGGTCATGGCCATGATACAGATTACAGAAAAATGGGCAATGGGTCCTCGATCGCGATCTTGAACTGGTCGAAACTGCTTCAAGTGAAGAGCTCCCAGCTGCATAGCAAACTGTAGGATTTGATATCCTCCTAGCAAGGAGGGACCGGGATGTTAAATTATTTAGTTGATTCAAGTCAATGCTCATCATTCGAGGTCCCTAAGGGGTGTGTGTGTGTCTCAAAAGTGTGTGCATCTTGGCAACAGCTGCGCACTGTTCGAGATCAAATCGGTAGGGCCAATTAGCGCTATCGTATAGCACACCCAGTCAAGGCAGGTCTTTAGGTCTTCTGCTGGGTTTCTTGTGCTGGGGCATTGGCAGGGCCAATGATGATGCTACAGGTAACAGTACAACGTGCGGCTGATAGGGAATGGGCGGGCCAATGAGTTCGAGGTCCCAGGCAAGGTCCGCCGCCTTTGCCTCTGGTTCTCTCTCAGTCTTGCCCCTCACGCCTCTGGCGTCTGGTAATGGGTACACTACTCTCGAGTCTTGGCCTTGCTCCTCCTCCACCTTTTCCCCCTACGGTACGGGCAGAGGAAAAAAGCCCAAGGCGGAGGCCAGGCAAGTTTAGCTGCTAGTGCAAAAGGCCAGGATAGCGCTAGCGTTGACAAGCGGCCCAGCTTCCCCATTTTCCACAGCTTCCTGCCTTCCCACCCCCGATCATTGATGCTTAGGACATGGACCCTCCGCGCGCTGCGACTCGACGCTCATCGGAAGTCGCCAGCTTAGTAGTAGTAGCAGCTAATTAACATCTCTGGCCGTCTACGGTCAACTAAATTGTTACCATCTAGCATATCTATCGCAGCGCCAAACAGTTCGTCCACTATCGGGAATCAAGCCTTGCCATTCATCTACCGACAACCGCCCTTTTGAATTACTTCTACTTTGTGTCCTTTTACCAAAAAGGCCGAGGAGGAAAAAAAAGAGGAGGAGGCGCACCGGGAGCGGCGCCATTCCCCGATCGGCCGTCCTTTCCCCCCGAATCCACAGCGAAGCCGTGGACCAGGACGACAAAGCAGAAAGGGTGTGTGATAAGATGCAATGGCTACATACAACATGCCGGCGCTCTCGTCTGGCGCCAACCCGAACGATGCCTTGGGGTTAAATCAACCCGCCATGGGAAGCGGAGGACCTGCTGTCGGCCCAGGACTCGGCATCGACGGTTTTGATCCGGAAATGAACTTTGATGAGTCCATCCTGTAAGTCGCCGCCATTTCTTTTAATGTGCCGGGCCGAGTTGGGCCTGGAGCACCGCGTATGGCGAAGGAATTCCTATACTACATGTCTAAGTAGTTTGCCGCCGAGATGGAGCATCATCACTAATACCTCCTACGCCGCAGGGACAGTGTAAACGGAGGCTTGCCCAATTTCCCTTTCAACCCATCCTCGTATGATCTCGAGACATTTACGACGACTTTTGAAGACCCCTTCAACTACTCCAGGCCTTACGATGCCGCGCCTGATCCCGAGGCCTTCCATGATGAGGAGTCCTCGCCACCGCAGCTGGACGACAAATTGCTCAGCTTCTCCCCGCCCATTTTCAAGGCGTCTCCCGTAGATGACTCTACTGGAGCCTTCTCCGAGGTGAACATGAGTGCCGAGCTGTACGGCATGTTCTTTGTCGCCGAGGATGTCTTTGGCGGCGAGAATACGGGGCCGCGTCCCCTGGAACTGACTTGCTACCGACGTAATCTCTGGCAATGTTCGGGTCAGATTATTATGCCGCGGCATTGTACTCAGGTTTTGAATGAGCAAGGACGAACTATACCCATCGTGGAATTTCATGCGTCCATTACGGCCTCTGAGTCGATTGATAACAAGCCGACAGAAATCATCTCCATACCTTGGAAGAGCGGCAACTCTGCTCTAGGAGAGGGTCAAGAGACCAAGACCGCTGGCGCACCGCCAAAGGTGGCCCTTGATCTCGGTAGTGCTCAAGAGGTGGACGCCCACCGCGTCAGCATTCCCGTGTCATGGAAGCGCTTGCAGTTCAAGTCTGCCACCGCCAACAACGGGCGTCGCAAGGGACTGCAACAACACTACGTTGTCCAAATTAACCTCCTTGGCAAAATGAAGACTGGCGGGGAGCTCATGAAGATTGCCGAGATTAGAAGCGGCCCAGTCATAGTTCGGGGTCGTAGTCCACGAAATTTCGACAGCCGAAAAGACGTGCAACTATCGGGCGACAAGAAACCAGTCTATATTGAAAAGCCACGGACTCAAAGTGAAGCGCCAGCAACAACACCCATCTTGAAGCAAGAAAAGCCCGACATAACTGCGAGCCTACACCGCTACAATTCTTCAGGCTCGTCATACACAAATGATTGGAACAATGGGAATTCACTATCATATGACAATGGACATCAAACCCAACAGCAACAACAGCGACAGCCCCAAAACCCCCAGAAGAGATTGGCCCTTTCGCCCAACCCCAACCGGCCACCCGTGCCGGCATGGAGCTCAGAGTCGTCTGTAAACAAAATGTCAAGTTTTGCAGCATCGTCCAAGAACTCATCTGGCCCATCCATCCCTATTAATCTATCGCTCTCAGAAGACGAGCGGAGCCCAAACAATCGTTCTAATTCCGATGCACTGCAGAGCCCTCAGCTCAACAGGTCAAGCATCAGCGGCGCTCTTGCGAGTCCAACAGAAGAAACCGAGGAGCTATATGAATACTTTCCACTTAGCGTGGACGACTGGTAAGTCGACCAAATACATGAATGACAGTTTGCAGCGGGGAACGGGAGCACGATGACTAACCGAGCTGAATTGCAGGACTCCCCTGGTAGATACGATATATCGACCCCACATCGTCCATCACATAGCCGTGCCCCAGGAAATCAAAGCACAAAAGGTCCGGAGCAAAGCCAAGAGATATTTCTCTGCAGAATAAAGCGGCTTGGCGTTTTTGTTAGGTACTGTGGGGGATCTTGTTTCTCTCCTCACCAGTAATTTTGAACTCTAGTGTCCTCTTGTTTGCTAGATGAATTGATGATGTGGGCATGGAAATCGGCGTTTTCGAATACCTAGGTAAATAAGGCGAATTGGATACCTACCTGTTGCTTCTTCGTCTGGGTGTCTTAAACTTTTTTTTTTTTTTTTTGGTACAAATGATATCATTTGGAACATGCCAAGGGCTATTGCTTTGCAATATCCAGACAACTTGTGCTGGGACATGTTTTCTGCCGTTTTTCTTCTTTTCTCATGATAGGCTTGGGACTTCTTGGTTTCTTTTCTTATATTCATTCGGATGTTGGCTCAAAAATAAAATACCCTCTCTTATGCAAAGTTCCATATATCCGTTTCATTTCCCATTTTGGGAGGCAAAGATCGCTATTCAAAAATAAAACATCCCATCAAGCCATGAATCCTTGGCCCAAAATAAAGAGCCGTGCCCAAATTTGCTTGACCGTCCATAATGTGGTAAATGATAAGAAAAACGCCGAGTATATGTTGTCCACCACTTGGAAAGGGGTATTGTCGTTGACTATAGAAACTCTCGTTGCTCCCGTGATCTCGCGCAAACTACGATGATTATGGGGTATCGTATAATGTTCATAGATTTTGCCAAGGCCTTGCAATTCTATTCTATTGCAAAACTCATGGCTGTGGTTCCGTAGCACAGGCCAGAGCGACCGCCGCACCGAGGATGGAGCTCTCAAGGGCTGGCACCAGCTTGATCTCGCCCACGTGCTCGCTCGTGGACGTCAGGCTGTCGATATACATCTGGCAGCTGTCGCGGTACCCCGGGTACCGCTCAATGACAGAGCCATTGAATCCCACCGTGGTTTGCGGCAGCTTGACCTCGACGCGGGCTTCGGCCACAAACGAGGCCTTGCGTGGCGTCGGGGCCTTGGCATCGATGGCTTGTGGCGGTGGCGTTTGTGTGCCGAGATATTCGGCCTCGGTCTCGTGTCGCATTTCCCAGAGCCCAAATACACAGGCAGCGAGGAGGGCCGCAGATCGCTGCGATGTACACGATGCCAAGGTCCGGATCGCGGCCAGGTCGGTAGCTGTGGGTGGGACACTGGATGGATGCGTTGATGCAAAGTATGGCAGCGCGATTTCGAAGTCGGCGCTTGTGTCACTATAACATCAAATGTTAGACAAACTCAATTGGATGGGTAAGCGCAACTTACGCTTCTATTCTCGACAGAGTTTCCGTGTCAAGAGAGTAGGGCTTTTCCAGTGATGGCGGTACCACACCACCTAATAATCCGGTGGTCTCAATGGCTTCGAGGAGGGCGAATCTAACAATCTCGCCTAGATAGTAACCAGCGAGGAGGTGCTCGAGGGGCTGAAAGTCTGGGCGTGGGTGCGCCGCCTTGAGCTGTTCGTCCCACCGTGTGAGCGGCAGGATACCACCTCCAAACATGCCCAGCTCGGTGTTCACAATCACATGACTCGCCTCTTGAAACCACGACTCAGACCGCTCGCCAAACTTTGAGCGGTGAAATGCGGCCACAGGTAGATGTACGGCAATATTCACTCCGGTGCCAAGAATGAGACCGAACCTCGTCTGCCCGTGGATGTAGGCCTGAGACAGTAGGGTCGCCGAGCCATCATTAACTAGGGCAGCCAGTTCCACGTTGAGGCCTTGCTTTGCGCATGCTTGCTGAATAATCATGCCCAGGTCTTGACCGAGGAGACTGTCCGTAGCCACGAATCCCTTTCCCATGCCGAGTAGTAGGCCACCTCCTAGTGATGTTTGTCTGTATCCCTGTGATTAGCCATATGCAAAGCCATGTTTGAATAATAAATTTGAAAGAAAAAAAAAATCGATAAGGGTTTGCGTACTCGACCGGAAAACTCCATGCCAGGCCCATGGGCACTGGCTCCTCAGACTGAGCATCATCCCCTATTACCTCGCTAATGTGTTTGGCCATCCAGTCGAAGAATCCCGTTCCCACTAGGCTCTTGATCTCAGGCGTGATTTTGAAGCTCTCCATTCGGACAATCTCGCTTTCGTTCCCAGCAGACAGGCGGCCCCTCAGGGCAACGAGGGCAACACGCAACGTTGATCCGCCCACATCGAGAGCAATATAGTTGCCCTGCTCCTTGCCAGAGGGCAGGAGGTGGTTAAAGGATGGCAGCATGGACTCATTGTGAGACTGTAGCCGTTCCTCAAACTGGACTTTGAGATCACGCGAAAGGCCTAGCAGCTGACCGTCCTCAAAGGGGCCCAGCAACCGCTGCCTCGCCTCCTTTAGGAAATCCTCAATGTCCCTGCGTGGCAACGCCGTCTTCACGCTGTGTTCCTTGATAACCGTCGGACTGATCCAAAAGGTGAAGAGGGCCTGCAGGAAAGAGCGGCCTCGAAGCAGTGAGCTGAGTGCTGCCAACAGGACTTGCTTCAGCCTCGTCATTGCAGAAGAGAGCGGCTGCAATGGCATGTGAATTTGTAGATATGAGATGATATGTTTTCTTTTTTGGTCGCAGGATATCAAATCATGAGTAGTGGCATATAGCTAGCTCTGTTCCCCTTTTCTACCGAAGGAGGAGAAGTAGGATGCGAAAAGAGCAGGGCGTGAATGGGTCACAGAAGGAGATCAATGCCTTTCCCGTCCCAGGCATTTATTTTACCCTACCCACCCGAGGACCCGAGGATGGAGATGAAAATTGGTTCGTTTCCTAGACTACCTCCTGGGTAGGAAGGACAAGGGGATGGCGGATGGTAGGTGGATGGACTGGTTCAAGAAGAAGGGCCGCGTCAGAATGCTTGCGTGCTTTGCCCTGCTCACTCGCTGGCTCGTATAATAAGCGGTCGCAAAGAGGCTGGACCGGGAAAAATGAGACCTGCCGGTAGGCTGGTAGGTAACCAAAGAATGAAGCGACGCAGCCAGCCAATA
This sequence comes from Pestalotiopsis fici W106-1, assembly GCF_000516985.1. Taxonomy (NCBI): domain Eukaryota; kingdom Fungi; phylum Ascomycota; class Sordariomycetes; order Amphisphaeriales; family Sporocadaceae; genus Pestalotiopsis; species Pestalotiopsis fici. The sequence continues at coordinate 1,788,318 of NW_006917102.1, forward strand.
GGTGATGAGGTTACAAGAGCGTCCGCACAGCCGATGTAAATGGATTTAATCGGGCGGGACTGAGGGGGAAGGCAAATGGCAGCCTATAAAGGGCCAGAGAAATAGATGGATTCGATAGTGGACTGGAAATAGACAAGAAGAAAAAAACAAACCCAGAGAGAAGAAAGCACCGAGACGAGACAGACCAAAAACAAGCTACGAGCTTTGATTGATTGATTGCACGCGGCCGAGGAGGGAATTTGCGTTGCGTTCGGAACTTGACACGGATTGCAACAACGCTTGACTAGAGGGTCCCGATCCAATCCAATGTAATCAATCCAATGTACGGTGTAGGTAGTAGTAAAAGTAGTAGCAGTAGTAGCAGCAAAAGGTTGGTTAGGTAGGGCATGTGTGTCTGTCTGCTGGTAAGGTTCCCTGAGGTGTGGCTTCCCAGTCAGTTACCGGCACGCCAACTGCGGCAGATCGTCGTTCCAGTGCTGTCAAGTGTGTCTTCAGCGAAGAAAGGGCCTCTCTCTCCTCTTTCTTCCCAACTAAACAGACACGACTCGGCCCCACTACTGAGAGGATCTATCTGGGTCTGGATGGTAATGTAAAATGGAGAAAGATGTATGCCCACCAGTAGTGCAGGGTGTAGTTTGTAGGTAGCAGTAGTAGCAGTAGTAGTAGTAGCAGTAGTAGTCCCGTAGGTAATGTAGCAACCTAGCAAAGGTATGTGGGTATTGTAGGTTATAATGTAGTATGCGATACCTCGATGTAGCCAGTTAGGTCATGTAGTATGAAAGCCATTCCCAATAACGAACAAGCAAAAAGTAGGTGTGCTACAGTGCAGGCGGGCGGGCGGGCAGGCAGGCGGACAGGCAGCAAGGGGAAATGAAGGAGACGGTCGCGGGGGAGTCTAATCGGTCCATGGACCGCGATCAAGTGGCAGCAGCGATTGAGGTCTTCTTGTTGGAGGGGCGTCGAGTGAGCAGGAGGTAAGTGACTGACTGACTGAGAATCATTGACTCGCAGAACCGAAGATCGGTAAGAAAGTCAAGTCAGTCAGTGATTCATTCAATGCAGGTGTGGGTTAGGTGGTAGCGTGAACAACAATAGCAGTAGCGAATAATAGTGCACATAGGTAGGTAGTAGGTAGGCAACGAATGAAGGTTGGTCAGATAGTGAGATACTGGCTGGTAGGAACTGTCCAGCATCAATTTGCTGTAGTAGCAGATTATTTGGTCAGCGGCAGCTGGAGATGGATGAGGTAGCAAGCGGCGATAGCAGCTATCCAAAGCCCCGCGCGCTTGAAACGGCGCGAAACGGGGACCGGCAAAGGGTCTTTTTGGGGAGGGGAAAGAAGGCGAACTGAACCAATCGTGCTGCGGCGATCGGTATGCTTGTTTCTCTGGATGCCCCAGGGGATGTAACGTAACGTTGTCTCTCTTCAGCGAAGTTTTTCTTCTGACCCTCACATGAGAAAGCTAAATCTTATGATTATTACTTGGAACCCATTCAAGCCATTCCTGCAAACAAAAGAAGCGCGAGTCCAAAATGGGCAAGATCTTCCCTTGGGCAGGTGGAAAAAAGACCAGCCACAGGAGAAGGCGCCACAGCTCTTGAACTCTGGTTTGGTTCGGTTCGCGGTCCTGGGTATCCTGCAGCTCGTTTATTTGCTCATCGTCTTTGCTGAGGTGAGCGCTGGAAATTCTAGGCCCGACCGGATATAAGACGCAAGACACCCACCAGCCAAGCCGCCCATTTCCCCCCAATCAGCCAGAACATGGTTTTATCTAGTTTGCCCCAAGGTCGAATCTGTGATTGTCAAAATTCTGCGCAGGGAATAATAAAATCAATAATCGATCATGGTAATTGCCCGAATCCACGCGGTGCAATTCCGGCGACAAGTGGGTTTGTCCCCCAGTAGAATAGTATACGTTTCCATCAGAGCGCAAAAGAATCCATCCGTCCATCCATCCATCAAACACCTCCATGCCATTGCTAACGGTAGATCCACTATCTCGATCCACATCGACAAACAACGTTACCAGTGTTCAGGGCCCTGTTTGTAACTAGCTCGTTCCTACTCAAATTTGACAGCACCACAAGGAACATTTAAAAATCGACCAGGGCAGGGGGGTGGATGGTCAGCCATGTTACAGACGAGATCTTAGCTTTGTCGACCGATCTCCTACCACAGGGACCTCAGATGACTAAGAGAGCCTCGCAAGCTCGCACGCCTTGTGCTTATACCACTTTCTACACTATCTACCTCAGTGAGGCGTCCGGGTCATAGGGCCAATCAAGCGCGGCCCAACCGTCCAGGCAAAGAACGCTTTCCATATACGGTTGTCTACGGAACAGCTTCTTCAGGATCTCACATCCAATCAGACTGCCCGGTGAGCTCTGAGACAACGGGATGGCACGTGTCTGCAATGGCTAGCTCTGGTAGCTTCTGTCTGGGGTAGGGCAGGCTGGCAGGGAGGAGCAACTACAACGTTTGCCGGACCGGCCTGCCCATCACCATTCGGGCCACACGCCGTACAATGTGTGATCTCATACATACACCAGTTTGGTGGGGTCCGGGGGGGGAAAACAAGTCAAACGTTCCATCTTATCTGAACCTCTCTCAACAATGGACCTCCACCAGAAGCTTCTGTACTGCGTCACAGCTGCCTGGGGGCAATAGTCATCCACACAATCCCTGGCGGCACTCGCCTACCTAGGAGGGCCGGAGCGATGCCCGTGATACGTCAGAGATCAAGTCATGGCAATCGGAGTGAGGCTCTTAATATGGCCAACGGCTGGTTTGAATTTTGCTTGCTCTCTTCATTCTTGCGTATTGCAAGAGTCAACCCAACCCCAAGCACTATCTACCTACTCCCTTGACCTGATAACATCATCATTCCTAGATTGACATCTTATCATATCCAATATTATCCTGCCCACCATGAGACTCATCATTAGAGACGATCCGGAGACCGCCAGCTACTATGTGGCCAACTATATCATCCAGAGGATCAAGCATTTCAATCCAACCCCCTCCCACCCTTTCGTCCTTGGTCTTCCCACCGGGTCTAGTCCGTTGGCTGTGTATAGAATATTGGTGGAGAAATATAAAGCTGGAGAGGTTAGCTCTTGCCGGGGACACTTGCTATATATCGTACACCAGGCTAACCTAGTATACTCTAGATATCATTCGAAAATGTCGTCACCTTTAACATGGTTCGTGATAGACCCCGGATGTATATGCTTTTATACGTGATTCATAATGTCTGACCACTGCTTGTTCAGGATGAGTACATCGGGATACCGAGAGACCATCCCGAGTCCTACCACTCGTTCATGTGGAAGAACTTCTTTTCTCATGTCAACGTCAAGCCCAACAACGTCAACATCCTAAACGGCAACGCGCCCAACCTCGAGGCCGAGTGCGTCGAGTACGAGGCCAAGATCAAGCGCGTCGGCGGGATTGATCTCTTCCTGGGCGGCATTGGCGAGGACGGCCACATTGCCTTTAATGAGCCGGGCTCCAGCCTGGCGTCGCGGACGCGGGTCAAGACGCTGGCCTATGATACCATTATTGCCAACTCGCGCTTCTTCGGCAACGACCTCGACAGCGTCCCGCGCATGGCCCTGACCGTCGGCGTGCAGACGGTCCTCGAGGCCCGCGAGGTGGTTGTCATCATCCTCGGCTCCCGCAAGGCCCTCGCCCTCCAGCGCTGCATCGAGCAGGGCGTCAACCACATGTGGACTCTCTCGAGTCTTCAGCTCCACCCGCATCCCATGATTGTCTGTGACGAGGATGCTACCCTGGAGCTGCAGGTCAAGACTGTCAAGGTAGGCACAAGCCCATGGAACAATAAACCTTGAACTGTATGGAATCGGTGCTAATTTCCTACCCCGTCTCCAGTACTTTAAGAGTATCGAGCAAGTAGCCCGTCAACAAGGATTCGAGCAAATCCTGCCCTCGACCATCCGCACGGGTCCGACGACCACTATCCAGGTGCCCAAGACACCGCCCGTGGTGGACATTCACACACCCCCTTCCCCCGAGTCCCCAATCATATCGTCACCCACGATCCTGGCACCGCAGCCGACCACATCGCGCTTCCTGCGCCCCACGTCGCCGGCCAACGAGTACCCCCTCCGCTCGGTATCCCCCGAGCTGGTCCCCGACCGCATGGCTGACCGTGTCGGCGTCCCGACGCTTGCGGCGCGGTTGACTCCCCGTCCTGAGCAGCAGCAGCGTCTCGCTAGTGTCGGGGCTTGAGGAGTTGTTTTTGATTGTGACTTGGGGGTTCTTGTAGACTATGACTTATTTCGATACCATTCGCTTGGCATAACGCTTGTTTCTGAGATTTAGTTAAATGAGGTTGAATCCATTTAAAGAATCATGAATATGATGATACTAGAAAGACCATTTAGAAGTCTAGATACTTACCGTTTTATGTACATATATAAATACATTGGCAGTCGACAGGTCGTCTGTTATTGATCATGTATGAACTTCCTGCCAACGTGATAGGATCGTAGTAATTTGGTTATAAGTCAAAAAAAAAAAAAAAAAAAAAAGTCTTCTCTATAGCGACATGCAAGTAATCTAGTTTCTGTTGTAAAGGCCAATACTACTTTGGAACTGAACGTGTTTGAGTTATCACTTCTACATAATGATTGTCTCCGCGGGTTCAGGAATGGTTTGATTTGGTAGACGCAATCTGGAAAAGTCACTCCTACTCTAAAGCCATTGGATCGTCTCCGAGTACTCTTGCTCGAGCTTTCGACCATTTGTGCTGATGCTCCAGTCTCCAGTCAAGATTTCAGTTCCACTCAGCTTGTCCTCACCTCCAGTGACGGTCAAGAGACCCAGCTCTTTGCCGTCCTTGTCGTGGAGATCAGCACTGGCGCCCTCTTGCGCGTGGTAGAGCACCACCTCGACGTCGGCGGCGTAGTCGTAGACGGCGCCCCGGACGCCCGTCTTGCCGAGCACGAGCACCGAGTTCTCCCGCACGTACAGGGGCAGAGTCCCAAAGCCGTGCTTTTCCCGGAACCAGCCCGGTCCCTCGCGCGTCTGGTTGGTGAAGAAGCATGTCCACCTGCCCTTGGGCAGATAGAACTCGACCTCACCCGACTCGTCAAAGATGGGCGCCGCCAAGATGTTGTCGCCGACCATGAACTGGCGGTCCAGGAACCACGAGGTCGGGTCGTCGGGAAACTCGAGGCAGACGGCGCGGAGGGAGAGGGGCACGCCGGCGTCCACGGCGCGCGCGGCCTGCGCGAGGAGGTACGGCATGAGGCGCGTCTTGAGGGCGGTCCAGCGCGCCAGGGTGCGCGAGCAGCCCTGTTCGCTGCCGTCGTCGCCGTCAATGGTCCAGGGCACGCGGTACGAGCTGCTGCCGTGCAGGCGGCTGTGCGAGCACAGCAGGCCAAACGCGACCCAGCGCTTGTAGATCCACGGCGGCGGGTAGCCCTCGAAACCCCCAATGTCGACGGACCAAAAGGCGAACCCCGAAAGGCCCAGGGACAGTCCGCCCCGGACCGACTCGCCCATGGCCTCGGGCGTGGACTCGCAGTCGCCGCCCCACTGGAGCGGGAAGCGCTGGGTGCCGGCGCACGCGGCCCGGGCAAAGAGGACGGCCTCGTTCTTGCCGAAGCGGGCCTGGAGCGCCTCGTAGACGGTCTTGTTGTATATAAAGGCGTAGTAATTATGCATCTTGTGGGGGTCGACCGTCTTGTCGTGCCACTCGACGTCGAGGGTGGGCACGCGCTCGCCAAAGTCAGTCTTGATGGCGTCGACGCCCTTGTCAAACAGACCATTGAGGCACTCGACATACCACTTGGCGGCCTCTGGGTTGGTAAAGTCGACGAGACCCATGCCGCCTTGCCAGAGGTCCCATTGCCAGATGTCGCCATTCTTGCGCTTGAGCAGGTAGCCCTTTTTGGCGGCCGTCTCGAATGCCGCGCCGTGTTGGGCAATGTAAGGGTTGATCCAGACGCAGACCTTGTTGGCCAGGCCGGAAGACTTGAGACGGGAGATTTGGGCCTTTGGGTCGGGGAACCTCTCCGAGTCGAAAACAAAATCGGTCCACTTGAATGCCTTCATCCAGAAACAATCATAGTGAAATACATCGACTTGGGTGTCTCGCTCCTTCATGCCCTCGAGGAATGACGTGACGGTGGCTTCATCATAATTGGTCGTGAAGCTCGTGCTGAGCCACAAGCCAAAACTCCAACTTGGCACTTTGCCCGGTCTGCCCGTGAGAATGGAGTACCTCTTCAAGACCTCCTTTGGCGTTGGTCCATAGATGATGTACCACTTTAGTCTCTGTCCTTCGATGCTCGTCTGGACCCGGTTGGTCCGCTCACTGCCAATCTCGAGATCAACCTTGCCAGGTGTATCAATGAAGATGCCGTAGCCTTTGGAACTCAGCCAAAACGACACGTTCTTGTAAGCTTGGTCGCTTGACGTGCCTCCGTCTGCGTTCCAAAGCTGCACGCTCTGTCCAACCTTGTTGAACGCCCCGAATCGCTCTCCCAGACCGTGCACGGATTCACCGACGGCCAGCGATGTTTGTGTAAAGATGTAATGCTTGGTATCTCGCATGTCGCCCGTCTGCATGGGATTGCTCGTCGCCGGGCTGTAGGCAAGCCCGACGCTCCTGCTCAGGAGTGAAGTGAGCTGCTTGGACCCGTCGCTGCTGTGGAATCTAATGTCAAAGCTGTGCTCTTCAGCGCTGATGGTGGCTGACAGCGGTCCCGAAGAGAGAACAGTGCCTTTATCATTCTTGGATATTTTGGCCTCGACAGATGGCCTGCCATCAGGGTAGAGGTCGAAATCAGGTCCGCGTCTCGCTGCGCCCGCCCAATGTGTGGTTTCGACTGAAATGACACCATCAAAGGCAGCCTCAATGTCCTGTTCTTTGAGTTAGTACCGAGAAACGTACATTGTCACTAGTCGAATATCAATCCCTTGGTCGACTTACAATAGTCAGCGTACTGCGATTTAGAGTATCACCACGAGAGAATATCTTCCTTGTTGGACACAGGAGGCTCAATTGGTTTTCCTTTGAGGCAATCTCATAGACTTCTTCAGCGTACTCGGTCTGGACGCCTTCGGCAGGGAGCCACATGCCATCGCGGAACTTCATGATCTCGATGGCTATTGGCTGGTCGGTGGTGCTTGATTGTGTTTATGAGCAATTGTCGTTTGGTGATTATAACAAAAAACCATGGGACTTTTCAAAATTTGTGATTCAATTGAAGACTGTAAACAATGACTGATAAACAATTCAATCTTGCCATCTTGGAGACCTCACGATAGCTTCCCCTCATTCGGGTTGAATTATCATTTGCTCAAACATTGTATCTGAGTGTGGGCTACACCAAGTCGGAACACGGCCCGCGGAGGCGAGAGAGGGGCAGTCGGACAAGTCATAATCATGAAATGGAGATGATCTCTAGTCTTTTGGTCCACTCGAGCTTATTAGATTCGGGTTCGTGCATCAGCATATGCACTGCAGAAGCTGGACAAATTATGGAGAATTCGCAGTTGGGTAAGTCTGCAAATTATTCTCCCAGCGCTGGATTGTCATTGGAACGGCACCATGTCCAAGACCCTCCCCTCCTTCGGCTTGGGGTATCTCTATAGGACTGAATATACGAGGTAATAAGTCTATGTATGTTTGTCGGTAATCGGAGAAATATTCTCTGTAATGAGCAAGCATAGTCGGTTGTGTCCATTCCACCAATCGGATACATTGCAGGGTCCTTCCCCACGAACTTTCTCCAACCTCGCTTCCCCGGACGTCTTGTCATTCTCCAAATTTCTCCTCATTGCAAAGGAGAGAAATGTCGAAAGTTTTGACAATGCCCTGGTCATGACATCGGCTCATTGTCGTTTTGGTTCCTGACCAGCGTGGACAAGTGGCTAGAGGGTAAACGGGCCTGTTCTCCCTGCTATTATTTTTGCTACGCGATCCAGAGGCTTGGGCCAGGGGATGCGAGTGACACCCTCGATCTATGTGTATGCTCGTTGCCGAGAACCAGCAAGACGTCGCCGAGATTTGGTAATTTCCCTGGTATAGATTGTGCCAATGCCCTGGTAAATGCGGAGAAGATGCTGGCTTCCGGGCCGTAGGGCAGGCAGCCTCCTCAACTTGGACGTTAGACTAGGATCTGGCAGTGATGTATTTGAAGTGCGTGATCGCCTTGTTTGTGTGACCTGCCAGGCTGACTTGTGAGCTCGACTCTGGCTGTTGTCCTGTGATTGCGTCTTGCTGTTTGGTTTTCCACAATGCTGTGTTCCTTGACCTTGTCCATCTCGCTGTTTCTGGCGCAGGTGTATGCCCAGTACAGCACAGGCAACGGCACCAGCAATGGCACACAGCCTCTGTACAAAGATGCCAGCGCAGCCATTGATGATCGAGTCGAAGATCTCCTGTCTCGAATGGCCATTGAGGAAAAGACTTCGCAATTGGTCCAGGGAGACATTCGCAACTGGCTCAACATAACCGATGGCAGCTTCAACGAGACTGGGCTGGAATGGAGCACGCAGTATCGCGGGGGATCTTATTATGTCGGAGTCCCGATCGCATGGGAGCTCCTCAGCGACAACATCAAGATTGGTCAAGACTACGCAATGGAGAACACGCGCCTGGGTATACCTCCGTGGGTGCAGAGCGAGGGTATCCACGGATTCCTCATTCCCAACGGCACCATTTTCAACTCGCCCATTGCTTATGCTTGCTCATTCAATCCGGACCTGGTGGAAAAAATGGCTGCGGCTATTGCCCAAGAGTCGCTGGCTTTGGGTGTGAACAATATCTTTGCGCCTCTAGCAGATCTCGCACGTGAGCTGCGCTTTGGTCGAGTTGAAGAGACTTTTGGAGAGGATCCATACCTGTAAGTCATAGAACCAGGCGGTCTCATGAGTGATACTCAGTATTTTGCAGAACCGGCGAGATTGCGTACTCCTACGTCAAGGGCCTTCAGTCAGGTGGAGTTGCCGCCATGGTCAAACACTTCGTGAGTCTTCTGTGGCAATTGAAAGCGGAGATGGAGACTAATATCAACAAGGCGGCTTTCGCAACCCCTGAGCAGGGCATCAACACTGGCCCAGTGCACGGCGGAAAGCGTGAGCTCTTGACGACATACCTCCCCTCGTTCAAGCGAGCCATCATTGACGGAGAGGCTCTGTCCATCATGGCTGCTTACCATGCGTACGACGGAATACCAGCCGTTGCCGACAAATATATTCTCTCTGACATCCTGAGAGATCAGTGGGGCTATGAATACTTTGTTCGTATTGAGCTGCAAATTATTGAACCAGAATGTAGCTGACAGGATCTGGCAGGTCATGAGCGATGCTGGCGGCACAGATCGTCTCTGCGGCGCATTTTTCATGTGCGAAAGCAGTCCAATCGACTCCGAGGCCGTGGTCAACTTTGTGAGTGCTGCCAACCATGACGCTACAATGCCTGCATTTATCGGTTGCTGACACGTCATGTTCTAAGGCCCTTCCTGCGGGAACCGATGTAGAGATGGGTGGTGGATCCTACAACTACGAGTTGATTCCAGACATGGTTGCGTCTGGCAAGCTATCTGCCGATATTGTTGACGAAGCCGTCCGAAGAACGCTGAGGGCCAAGTTCAAGATTGGCCTCTTTGAAAAGCCATATGCCGGCGTACCAGCCGACGAGCAAGCAAACTACATCAACACACCCGAGATTATTGCCATTGCCAGGCAGCTCGACGCAGAGTCCATTGTGCTCCTGGAGAACCATGAGAGCGTGTTGCCGCTTAGCAAGGACGCCAACATTGCCGTCATCGGACCCATGGCCCACGGCTACATGAACGTGAGTCACAATGTCCGTAAACAACGAGGCTGTGCTGACAACAATAACATAGTATGGTGACTACGTACCCTACCAAGCATCTCTGAGGGGAGTTACGCCGTATGATGGCATCAAGGCTGCTAGCACAGGAACCGTCACCTTTACGCAGGGCGCCGAGCGCTGGTCCTCGGACGAGTCGGGCTTTGCTGAAGCTGTTGCAGCTGCAGAAGCAGCTGACGTTGCTGTTGTCGTCGTTGGCACGTAAGTAGTACCAAGTATTTCATGCACCTCTGAGCATCGATACTGACATGAATGCTCATGACAGCTGGTCGCGAGACCAAAATGAGCTCTGGGCCGGCCTCAACGCCACTACTGGCGAACACATTGATGTCAATGACTTGCACCTCGTAGGAGCCATGCCTGGACTCGTACGGGCGATAATCGACACTGGCAAGCCGACAGTGGTTGTTTTCAGCTCGGGCAAGCCCATTACGGAGCCGTGGATCAGCAATGACGCCGCCGCGCTGGTGCAACAATTCTACCCATCGGAACAGGGAGGAAATGCCCTCGCCGACGTGCTGTTTGGCGACATCAACCCGTCTGGCAAGCTCTCTGTTGGCTTCCCCGTCGACATTGGCAGCGCCCCGGCCTACTACGATTACCTCAACTCTGGTCGTGCCTGGCCCAATCCCGGCGAGGTGTATCCCAACGGTACCATGAAGTTTGGTAGCAACTATGCTCTGTCGACTCCCATTCCTCTGTACGAGGTAAGTAAAAGTCCCAAGGCGTTGCTTTTCACCGCGCTATTCCTTGTATTGCCCAAAATTTGTTTGCTGACTCTATTCCTCCCCAGTTCGGCTACGGTCTTTCATACAGCACATTCGAGTACACCAACCTCGCCTTGTCGCAGTCCACAGCATCCTCGAGCGATACCATAACAGTATCACTCGACGTGACCAATGCGTCAGACCGCGACGGATCCGAGGTGGTGCAGTTGTACGTCAAGGACCTGATTGCGTCCGTCGTGGTGCCCAACATTCAGCTCAAGGGTTTCGCCAAGGTGGCCGTTGCTGCCGGCGAGACCGAGACGGTCGAGCTTGAGCTCAAGGTTGGCGACCTCGGGCTGTGGGATCTCAACTACAATTACGTCGTCGAGCCTGGCAATTTCACCGTCTTGGTGGGCAGCTCGAGCGCCGACCTCAGGGCCAATGCTACGCTTACCGTGGCATAAGTTATTTGCTGTTTATAGTAATATATTTTGTTTATATCACAACTGTTTCTGTATGAAATATTTGAAACGGTAAGATGAATGGGAAAGAATCCATATTCCGCTATATTGTTTCAAATTGTTTGGTGTGGGGTACGTACCTTCCCAGTGCTATGGTATGGGAACCGCGCTAAGCCCAAAACATGATTATTGCCCACCCGAGGGCGCGGAGTCGGGCTGTTGTTGGCTGTTGTCGCAATAGAGAGAGAGACTGCGAAAAAGGTGAAGAGGGAACAACAAAAAAAAAATCAACAAAAGTAATTATAATTACTTAGAGGGCCAAAAAGAAGGTCCGCCTGGGGATCGAACCCAGAATCTCCTGATGTCAACTGATTACAACTCTTCAGAGAAGAGAATGCTTCGTAGTCAGACGCAATGCCAATTCTGCCAACGGACCAATGATCAAGCACTGAATTGCTTCAGTGCTTGTTGGAAGGAGGCAATTTATTGGAGCTGATAAAATGTGTGAGTGGGTCAATGTGGCAGAGTTTTCGTTGCGGCAATTGTTGGCACAGGACGTCTCGGCGCCAAACCTTGAATACTCCCGGCACAATCAAAGTCTAGCAGGATACTGTACCTGAGTGCCTTTGTCACAGATGATTTCAATGCTTCCTTTTGACTGGAATGAACGGTTTCTACCTTTTCCGTAGCATGCTATCGGGTAGGAATATCTACAAGGAATTGATCAGTGACCCAGAAGTCCCTGTTAGACTGTTCATATCGAATAACATGCGGCAAATATCCGGACTTGGAACGAGTGGGAGGAAGGTCTTTCGCACTGTTTTGAGCCAAGTATAGAAGAATATGATCACACTACTACCTACGGAGAGGTTCTCCATGGCCATGAATTTGTATACTAGTCTAAGACATTCCATGAGACTGATGTGTTTCCCTATCCGGTTCTTCGGTGTCTGCAATCTTTCAATCCCCTCCTCTTCTGATAAAGCGACTGCTTTGCAGTGCCATGTGAGAACTAAAGTACTCTGTAACAAGAGTCCGCTGTATAACCTGATTTACACTTATTTTTAGAACCCTTTTTCTCTTTCTCTTTTTTTCTTCTCTTTTCCCTCTCTTTCTTTTCTCTCTCCTTTTTTTCTCCCCTTTTATTTTTACCTTCCTCTTGCTTCTTCTTTTGTTCTTTTATAAAGAGACAGATAATTGCGATCTACTGCAAATTTACCATGTAAGCCAAATCGGGAGCCTGTTGCTGACAGACTATCATATCCACAATGCAAGGCACCCACAGCATGTCAGACAGATAAGTCCTAGATCCACAGAGTCCTGCCTCCTGGGTCCTTACTCAGCCTGGACATTTTGAGATACTTCAAGGGTCGCGGGCGCACTTTGCCAAGCACGACTCTCAAACACTTGGAAATATGTTGCGAAATAATGCGCGCTACGGGATAGACCGACGTTTGTAACTTGTGTGATTAGAATGTCGAAATCACAGCTCAGCCGTGCCTGGCATGCGAGACATACGCATGGTCAGAACTCAAAGCCCGTTGAACCAATCTTTCTCACGTCCATTCTCAGGGGCAGTCCACACTACCAGCCATATGAACATCAACCCCTTGACACAGCATCCTTTCGAATTCTGCAACTGCTCCCAGCAGATAGATTCGAGGATGATCTCGAGTGTGAGATCCAATGTGTCCGCCTGCCAGAAAGTAGTGCGCAAAAAGTGGCATACACGGCACTGTCTTATGTATGGGGTCAAGAGCCGGTCAGCTGCGCCGTGGTCGTCCAAGGCAAGCACATATTGATTCAGCCCAACCTTGAGTCTGCCCTGCGACACTTGCGCCGACGCAGCGGCACTTTTCCGCTCTGGATTGATGCGCTATGCATCGACCAGTCCAACACTCGGGAGCGAAATCATCAAGTCCAGCACATGCGTGACATTTACGAAGCAGCCGAGGAAACCATAGTCTACCTCGGTGACCAAGATGGGGGCAACACTGGCATATCGGCTTGGAACTACCTGGGGAGAAATAGCCCCTGGGCGCTCGACGAGACGGGACAAAAGTCCTTTGACTTTCCTTCAAAGCTGAACGACCTGACCAACTTCCGGGGCGGTATACAAGATATTTATAGCGATATCTTGCCGCGTGTCTGGTTTAGTCGCGTGTGGGTATTGCAGGAATTCGTCGTGTCAAAAAGTGTATCGCTCCAGTGCGGCCATTGTCGCGTTCCCTGGGAAACACTGTTCAGACTCCTCTTCTTTGAGACGCGGCAATATGACTCTTATAAAATCGGATCGTCGAGGGAGAGATTTTGGACTCAATCCGTCGCATCTGGGCCTCGCGCGTTGCGTTTCATGTCTCCCGGAATCAGGAGCACTATTTGCCATCCTGGTACAAGGAGGCGAGCGAGGGTGCCACGACAAACTTGCTCGACATGCTCGTGGGGCATACAAGGGGCCTGGTAGCTTCGGACCCGAGAGACAAGGTCATTGGTCTCCTGGGGATATGCTCTGGCTTTGACTGGCAATCCCACAATACAGTCGACTACAATCTGACGACGAGGCAATTCTACACGAAATTCGCTGCCGACTTTCTCCGTGCCAAACAAGACTTCAGAATATTCAGCTACAGGAACAGTACACCATTCTATTCATGGATCATCAGGCTACAACAAAAGTTCAATGAATTGGATACTCGATACGTAGTAGTTGGCAAAGAGTTGGCTGCGATGGAAGCAAAGAACCCTGCTCAGTTGGCCCAAAGTACTCTTCCCAGGGAGAAAGAATGCCTGCTGGGCCTCGCCACGACTTTGAGATCCAATTACGGCGATCTTTTTGACCAATTCAAATTCGAGGATGCAAAGAAGCAGATGACAACACCGTCATGGGTTCCGAATTGGCAAAACGTATCCCCGGACCAATTCTACGAGGCCAGGCCCATCATTGAGGTATTGTATTCCAGCGGCGCCATTCCAATGTTCTACCAACCAAGCGACATTGGGGACTTTGTGATTTAACCGAAAGGGGCAGATGAGGACGTCCTTTGCATCCAGGGGAAAGTGTTGGGCGTGATCAGCACAGCCATCTCACCGTGCCTGCTCACGATCCCGCAGGCAGAGGTTGCCCTCGAGTTCTTTTCTCCAAGCCAGACGCAACCGAGCATGTCTCCGGAAGCCAAACTTCTCTCCAGTTATGCAGATTTGCTTGACGCAAACGCACACCGCGAAATCGACCCACGCATACCGAGTAATAAAATTTTCAAGCTTGCTGGCTTCTGGAAGGCCTTTGGCGCCCCCATGGTGTTGGAACAATGGCACTTTCTGCAACAGCGTAACAACAGATTAGCCTATCACCTCAATTCTCAGCTCAGCTTCAAGAATTATATCGACTTGGCCGATAATCCGCTTAAGCCCGGATCAATCGAGTACCACCTGGTCGAGAGCATTCCGGACATGATGTTTCCGAATGCAGAACAAAGGGGTAAAAACATAACCATTTTCCAAGATAGGACAATTGGAATGTATCGGTCAGCCTCGCCTGGTGAATTCTTTGGGACTCCCTCACCAAGCTATTCAGCCAAGTCACCTAGTAGCATCAGCGGCGACTCGGAGCTGACCAAGAAAAAGGCAATTCCAAATCTTCTGCACAGAGTAAAGGGCAAAGCTAGAGAGTATCGTGAGCACGCTCGGCAAAAAAGCCATGCCAAGCAAGACAAGCTCGCTGCGGCCAATATGGAATGGACACCGCTGATTCCAGATGGCATTGCTCTTTTTCCTCTCGAAGTCGAATTTGGCGATTTGATCGTCTACTTTCCCGGTGCTACGGTTCCCTTTGTCGTACGCCCGCTGAAAGATTCATCAAAGGAGGGCGGCGCCAATCCTGCGGCTTCGCCAGCGTGGTTGAAATTCGGTCACGACATCAAGGAATATGTGCATTGTGAATTGGTGGGCGAATGCTGGATCAATGATTTCCCCAGAATGGAGCAAGAGATTGACAACCTTGATTGCCTTTTCCATATCTACTAGAGTTCTCACCCATAAGTGCAACAGGATACGTCGCTCAAAGCCGTCAGAAGCGTGATCATGTAAAGGTAATGGTGGGAGATGTCGAGGATTTCGCGCAAAAAAGTATTTTAGAAGCGCGGTAGGAGGTGCTTCAATACTTGCATTGGCTGGCGATTTCCGAGCTATAATTTGCAAAAAGTCTGGGACTATGGAAGAAGCGGTGAAACAAAATAATTTTAATTTGCTTATAACGGTACGCGTTGGATTCTAAATAACGCCGTGGTGTATGAAGCTGCATTTCCACCATCTCCGCCAACCTCTCATAATCATATTATCATATCCGGGAGTCGTCGTGTTAAGTGCCATTTAGAGACAATAAGTCGGAGTCGTGGGATATGGGATCGTTTCCATTCAAGGCATTGCGAAGACTCAAATACGGGTTTCTAATAAGAGGGCAATAATCCTGAATTTTGTCAATATGCAGCCGGTCAATGTTCGAATGCATATTGACAAAATTCCGTGTCTATTGAAGATACGTTCGCAAATACAATAACAAATGGAGAAAGTCTTTTTCTTTTCCCTTTTTTCTCTGTTCCCTTTCTTTTTTTCTTTCTCTTTCTCAACAACGTACCGGTCCTGCCACGTTTTAAAGAAACTATGCCTCAAGATAACAGGAATAGTCTGTGATTGTTCATGCTGTTGTTTCTGAAATGAAATCGTCCCGTCGGAGCAGCTTATCTTTCGGATCTGGGGTTCCTATTCACGGCCGAGGTGGTCGGTCCCCACAATATGACCCGCAGCGCCCGCGTCCGGCAAGGGTCAAGGAGGAGAGAGACTACCTACCACTAGATGCAATGTCGTGATCGGAAACCGTGCACCGCACTCTTTTCAACACGATTCCTTACCGGCTGTGTTTGTACTGTTTGCCGGATCAACTTTGTTGCCCGCAGTCATGGTCATCAAGTACGGAGTGCCCGAGAAGCACATCAACCTCCAAGGCGGCTGGCCGACGCCGCGCCTGCATCCCAGTGCGGAACTGGGAGAGGCCGCCGCCCGGGTCTTTTCAAACCCCAATATACAGGAGAAATGTATGTTACTTTCCATTCTTCTTTCATGGGTAGTCATGTAGAGTGGTTATGCAAAGAATATCACTTCATGAGCTGTAAACAGTATCATCTTTTCAACTCAAAAGACACCGAATCAGAGACATGTGATTCACATCACATTATGCCCGGGTACACCTTACTAACCC
This sequence comes from Pestalotiopsis fici W106-1, assembly GCF_000516985.1. Classification (NCBI taxonomy): domain Eukaryota; kingdom Fungi; phylum Ascomycota; class Sordariomycetes; order Amphisphaeriales; family Sporocadaceae; genus Pestalotiopsis; species Pestalotiopsis fici. The sequence continues at coordinate 1,804,612 of NW_006917102.1, forward strand.
AGGAAATCCAGTACGATACGGCGCAGGCCAAGGTGAAATAAACCTGCGCTCTCACATTGCCAGCTGGCTCACGGACGAGTACCAGCCTGAAGCCGGCGCCGTGAATCCAGACCGCATCCTCGTCTCCAACGGAGCGTCCAATGGCCTAGCGACGATTCTGCAGAAATTCGCCGACCCGGGCCAGGGCGAGGAGGGCTACACGCAGACCGTGTGGATGGTGGAGCCGACATATCACCTGGCGGCCGCCATCTTTCGCGACGCCGGCTTCAACGGAGTAGGACCCGGGGGCCGCCGTAGGATCCGCGGAGTGCCCGAGGGTGTCCGGGGCGTGGATCTGGAGTATCTGCGGACCGCGATCCAAGCATCAGAAAAGGATCACGAAGGTCACTATCGTCACGCGCAAAAGGACCCCAATAATGGCTACCCCAAAATCTATCGCCACATCTTGTACATGGTCCCGACCTTTTCCAACCCGAGCGGGCGCACCATGGCGTACGAGGACCGCGTGGCCCTGGTCCAACTAGCTCGCGAATTCGACATGCTCCTCGTGACCGACGATGTCTACGACGTGTTGCGGTGGTGTCCTGAAGACGGCTGTGCGTGTGTGCGCGCCGAGGACGGGAACAACAACAACAACAACAACAACAACACCCGACGACAACGGCACTTGATCTCCCCGCCCCGACTGGTCGATATCGACCGAATCCTACCGGGTTCGCCCTCGCCCTTTGGCAATACCGTGAGCAACGGCTCCTTTTCCAAGATTGTCGCGCCGGGGACCCGCGTCGGTTGGATGGAGGCGACTCCGGACTTTGTGGCGACCTTGACTCGGGTGTAAGTCATTCCTCTCTTCCCCCTTTTCTCCCAGCCGAATAAAGCGATACTAAAACTCTTTTCAAGCGGAGCCACGTCATCGGGTGGCAACCAGGCACACATGTCATCACTTATCATAGGGGAATTATTCGCCCAAGGCGACCTACAGCGTCATTTGAAGCATGTCTTGATCCCCACGTATAGGAAACGCTACTATACCATGGTAGCCGCCATCCGACATTACTTATATCCGTTCGGGGTGAGGATAGCAACAGAAGAATCCTCTGACGCCGCGGATGCTGCCGAGCAGCCCGCGGGTGGCTTCTTTTTATACATTCTGTTTCCCCGAGAAGATATCGCCCCGGCTGTCGATGATATTTGTAGTCTGGCACTTGAGCACTTCAATCTCAAGATTGCCCCCGGGCGTATTTTTAGCGTAGCTGACGACCCTGTTGAGCGACCGGACCGTTCGAGAGACTTTGTAAGTGGCGCTCGGCTATGTTGGGCGTGGCATGAAGAGGATGAGCTGATCGAGGGCATTGAGCGACTGGCTGAGACCCTAAAGATGGCAAACTCGAAAAGCTCATAGGTGTTGCTTGAAAAGTTTGACGAATAGCTATAGAGCTTTACATTCTAGAGCTTTCCCTTCATGATTTGGAGCGTGTTGGGCTTTTGGTTTCCAGTTTCACATTTGCGATAAAATGAATCGTGAGCAAGATTATGTTACAAATAAATATATACTCTGCTGTCGCCAAACACTTGAAAATCCTGGTTGGCGGTTTGCACATCAAAGCTACCGAGAATTGGTGCCCCTCAAGAGTGCATTTGGTCTGCGCAAAGAGACAAACTGCTGAAATGCCCTTTCATACCACTTCAAAAGATGCTTCGCTTCATTAAAAGAAAATCCATGCCCACATGCTACCAAGGGAATGTCCAGACTGCTTCATGCCACCATTCATCCTGCCATGCCTAGTATGCAGCACTTTGTCGATAAAAATCCTGTGGAGCACTGGGCTCATTGCCATCAACTGCTGGTGCACTCGGAACATAGGCCTTGTACTGAGGTTGCGTCGGGTGGAAGCTGCCAGCATGCCCGTATTGACTTGGAAGGTTATTCCTAGCGTCATATGCCGGACCACTTGGATGCAGGGGCGCAGGCGAAAAGGCCTCAGTAATACCATCTGGAGATGGAATGGGAGGCGCCGATGCGGTTGGTACAGGTGGCGGTGCATTGGTCGGTGCAGATGGCGCGTCATATGAAGGCTGTGGAGGCTGCTGTTGAAGTGGGTTATAAGCCGTGTATTGCGGTTGCGATGGCGCTGAAGGGGCAGAAGGGCCACCACCGCCAGCAATAGCCAAAGCGGTCGGCACACCGTGAGATGGACCTGTTGGTACCGGTACCGATGCCGGCGGTGCCGTCGGACTACTGGCATAAGGGTCCTCTGTTGAGTAGACCGAGGCCGAGTAAGGATCGGGTCCGGGCTGATGACTAGCAACAGGGGAATCGTAGGCTGATGTGGCTAATTCCTGAGGATTGCCGTATGTACTTTGGGGCTGACCACCAGGTTGTTGGGCAGGATGCGAATATGCTTGGTATGATTGCTGTGCTGGCGGAGGGGACGATGTCTGGATGGGGGCAGGCTGCTTGCCTGCAGCAACTGCCGAGGCTAAACGAGAAGGCTGATCTCTAGGGGGATACTGCTGCTGGGCTGGAGTTGGGCCAGCTTGGGAATATGGGGGCTGGCCGGGCGCAGGGCCGCCTTGCGAGTATTGTTGCTGGTGGCCTGGTGGAGGACCCCCGGCTTGGTTGTATTGTTGCTGGTGCGGAGGCGGGCCAGCATGAGCCGGCACCTCGGCGCCTTGTAGATAGAAAGGTGCCGGGCCAGGTGTTTGGCGTTGGAAGTTAGGAGGTGGTGACGTAGCCTGGAAAGGAGGCTGCTCTACAACACGTCAGTCGGAATCGACAAGACTTATCTCTAGCATTCCATACCTTGCTGGGGTGGAGGCCCCTGAGGCCCAGGAGTGTAGAATCGTTGAGGATCTTGTTGTTGTTGAAGATGTTGAGGCGGACCCTGGGGAGCATATCCCGAAACGCCACCGGGATAGCCTCCTTGCCCTGGAACAGCTGGTCGATGAGCATATTGGTGGTAGCTCGGGCCAGGAGGATGTGACATGGACGATTCCAGCAGGGATTCGTAGTCTCTCCGGGCCTTGATGAACTTTTCGTTCAATTGTGTGAAATCGTCCTTCTTTTGAGAATACTTCTCAATCAGCTTGATCAACTTTGGTCGGATAGCCAGTGTCTGGTGGTAGAGCTTTGAAATCTCCTCATTATCCTCTTCCCTTGGCGCAGTGTTGCTGGTACTCAAAAGGGTGAGCAGCTTTTCGACATTCTTAATTTCTGCAAAGACCTCGGCCTCCATCTGCGCCTCACGATGCAGCTCATCGGGTGTAGGATCGGTCAACTTTTCGACGTAGTTTAGCGGGAAAATACCCGTATTGCCCTTTAGACTTCCTCGCCACCAGTCCTTGAACACGGACTCGAGCACTGCAATGACGTCTCCCTTCTTAAACTCAAGCTCTCCAGGTTCGCTGGGGACAAAGTCATATAGGGCGCGGACACGAGAGACGGTCGCTGCTGTTGTTCCAGTCGGGTGCGATGGAATAGGCTCGGCTTGGCCTGGCGCGGCACCTGCACTTCCGCCAGCACCTGTACTGGGACCTGCTGCCGCCGTACTACTCTCGGCAGCCTTCTTCTTGCGCTCCTCATCCTGCAAACTCAACTGCAGCGCCATTTGCAGCTCCTCCTCCTCCTTTTGCCGATCCAGCTCCGTCAGTCGATTCTTCTGCGGGGCGCTCGGGGGCTGCAGTGTCGGATTTGTCTGCTTGAGTCTAAAGTAGGCATCGTACATGATACCCAGGTCGGCATCTTTGCTGAACATGTCACTCCATTCCTTCATGCGCTCCAGAATCTTTGCCTTGACCTGCTGGTGTGTGTTGCGGTCGTTGGCGAGCTTCAGAAGAGCGTCTGTAAAGGCTCGCGAAGCCAACTCACGGTGCATGGGCTTGCCGCAGTTCTGGGACAAGGCATTCGCCAGCTCGAGGGTGTAGAGCTGGACGTTGGCATTGCGATGGGCGAGGCGCTTGATGGTGGCTTGGACAGCTTGCGATGGGCCATTCGGGTCTGTTGCGACCTTGTCGCACACCTCGATGATGGCACCCCAATCTTCGGATGTCAAATTCTCATTTGTCGCCTTGGCTGTAAGAGTGAACAAATCGTCAGTGTGCAGATCGCGCGGGTTTGTGCTCTTCAAGGTGACTGCGCGGCAGACAGGCCGGGCATGAGCTTTAATGTAGTGCGTTGATGACGTACCAATGGCCTCGTCAAACGGGCCAGGAGCAGCTGCTCGAAACATGCTGAATAGCGAAGACCAAGCAGCTCTGTAAAAGCGCGTTCCCCGGTCGATTGATGAAGATTACTCTGGTGATATTTGAAGCCCTGTTGCTTGATTTTCGGGGTCAGAAACTCGAGGTCAAAGTTAAGAATCGCTGTTGCTGAGTAGATTGTGGTTGAAGTTGTGGTTGTAATGAGGATGAGATCCTTTAGCTGCAGCCTGGCGGGGACAGTTGAGTGTGGACTTACGTATCAGCTGGGCTGGGGGAATTTGGGTTACACAGTACTACTACACACAACGAGGTCTCGAGGGTAGAGCTCCAGCTTGCCAGCCAGGCTCAAGCCCACTAAAAGCTCGGATGACGGTCCACTGAAGTCTGAAAGGGAGCGCGGCAGCGATCACTTTTAGCGTGGCGGCCCAGTCTCTTGGGCCCACGATTCACTCAGCTTACTACAATTATGTACCTAGTAGCGTATGTAGGCATGTATGTGGATGTATCTCATTGACTTGCCTAAAATAACCTCTATTGACCAAAGAAATGTTTATGAATTTCAACATTGGAAAGAAGTCACTACAAGCATATAAATCACAAGACGAATTTCATGTCACTTTTGTACACTTGGTTGTTTGTACTACTGGATGGGCTGGATTCTCTTGCCTCTGCTTTCTGACCTAGGAACCCTTACATAATTAGATCTCGCCGGACAGAGTACGGAATGCACTTGGCCCCAAGCAAGCTGAAATCTCGAGGGGCGATACCCTTAATTTAGAAGCAGCTTAGTTGGCGAACACGCAATACTGCATTGGGACGAAATGACTGCGCCGCACTCTTGATCGACTCTAAACCACACTAAAAGCGGCTTTCGTGCAAATGTGAGGACGATGAGCCACACATGTCTCGCAAACTACTGATGGCGCAGTATGTATGCTGTTTTGATTTCGACTGATTCCTGAACAACCCAAGAGTGACATACATGGATCCCACAAGATAGATAGTTCTTTGAGTTCACATTTGCTGTTGATCATAACAGCCAGAGTTCAACTTTAGAATTGTGTGAACCAAAGGTTTGTCATCTTGCGAGTCTGTATATTCGTTCTATGTTTGTAGTCTGGCTTTTCACCATGTATGCAATCATGATGCGACTACGTAGGTCGACCACACCTTCTTCCAGCTCGACGACTGGCCCAAATCCGAACCGTCCAGATCCGCAACGCAAAACGCCCAAGAGTCTTTTTTGCGGGCATATCTCATTGTGCCCTAGGAAATTGACTCTTTTCAATAATGACCATGGCCGTGATTCCCTAAATACAATCGCTCGAAATTCATAACCAACCCCAGGGGCCAAGGTTGCGTTCCAGTCTGCATCGCGCCCATGGTGATGTCCTCCTCACTGGTTGCCCTTGTAAAAGCCAAGAGCAGCAAAATGCTATATCCCCGCCCTAGTGTATTATATGACCGAATAAAAACAATCTATGTGAAGCGCAAATGGTGTCGCTCGAATGTCCCGTGCGAATCATGACGTCGTTCGCCGTTGCTGCTACCATCGACGACTTCCACCCCTCGATGAATCGTAGCCTTCGCGTTCAGGAGCAGATCCCCCGCCAGCGCCTCGGCTTTCTTCGAGGCTTTTTCGGTTCAGCGCGTGCTCGAGCTCCGACATGTCAAACAAAAGCTCTTCCTCTGTATCTTCCGGCTGACCACTGGTAACACCTAGACCGGCTGGGCCTCTTCTAGAATACCCACGCGCGTATCTAGTGCTAGGACCAGTCAGGCTGCTATTGCCCGACTGAGAATTGCTCGAGCCTCGTCCGCTGCCAGCACCATATCGTCGGTAAGGGGAGCTCGACAAGCCGGCGTATAGGCCGCCTGGTGGTCTGGTCTCCCTCTCGGCCGATGAAGAAGCCTGTCTGAGCATTTCTGATGACTCATCAACCTGCAGTTCAGTAGGCGGCTGCATGACCGGCGAATCGGATGTGCCATCTGCATCTCTAGCGGCTTCGTGGCGACCAAGGAGAGCACTAAGACTGGGCGGCTCACGATCGTCGGCACCAAGACTGAGACTTCGATGGGCGTCATCATCATCGGCAACAACTCGAGGTTGTGCCGCCGAGCTCGACCGTCTGACATGCGGGTAAGGCCGCGGCGAGAGCGGGATATCGATAGCAGTTGTGCCCTCCAATGTCGACGGGATGCTGGTGGGTGCTTCAGCTGCGCGACCTGGACGGGGTCGCAGCGTCGACTGAGTAGGCGCCGCGTAGTCGACACTCGAGTTCTCACTCAGACGGGAAGGAATGGCTGGCGTATGTGGTGTATGAGGCGACAAGGGTTTGCCAGGAGATGAAGAAGTCGACATGCCGGGTACATTGGCGAGCTGCCGACTGGAAGAGCTCGACGATCTATGTAGCTGCATTGATGAGTTGAGCGACTCGGTCAGGGCATTGTTTGAGTCGCGCATAAGCTGGAACTTGGAAAGCTGTGCGTTTGTCCTCCTCATCGCTTCGCCCTTCTTGGAAGGCTCGAAGCTCTGTAGAGTCCTCTTACTCTCCAATACTTTGAGAAACTCCTCAATGTTATCGTTGTCCGTCTGAAACGAACCCGAGCTGCCACCGGCGCCGGCCTCATTTAGAAGTCCAGACCCAGGCTGAGCCAAGGAAGACGCCAAACTCTGCTTTCCACTACTAGTTTGATCGTCGTCACCAGCTCTGCTTGCCCCTCCAAAAGATGGCTTGCTACGACGATGGCCAAAGCTGCTGCTATATCGGCCCGTGGATCCAGGCCTGGGCGATCCAACAACTGGTGAGTCCGCTGCGGCGGCTGTTGCTGAGGGGGGAGGGCCACCTCTCAAGGAGGCTGCCATTCCAGCCGTCAACGATGACCTGTTCCTGGCGTGTGTAAGTGCGCTCAAGCCGGGTCCACGGGTCAAAGAATGTGGCGATGCTGGCGTGTCCATGTCGTGCATTCGTGGCACAGGAGATCCAGACAGAGAACCCTGCTTGAATGGTTGGAAAGACACTGAAGGTCTCCTTCCGTGTGCCTCGACTCTCAGGGGCGGCCTCGATGGAGCGGCAATGGGAAGCGAATGAGGGGGTACTTCCACGCTTGCAGGCCGAGAATTAGACGGTGATGTTGTGTCCGATCCAGGTGACTTGACAGCTTTCAGTGCTGATATCGGACTCGTCCCATGAGGACCTTCCCCGTGGAAGGTTGACAAACTTCCATATCTTTGCTGATTTTCCGTAATGTCTCTTTCGTGGCGATGGTAAGGCAAGGACCCAATCTCGGCTGCGGTATCGCGACGTCCAGGTTCACGCCGCGGCAGAGACGGTTTGAATAGGTCGTCTGATATGGCCAAGCCGATTCTAGAGCTCAAAAGTGACTCGGTCTCGACAACTTGGAAATTGCAGTTGTTTCGGTAAGAAACGGTTGCGTAAAATCGGCCAACTGGAACCTCGAGGAGACCAAAGATGTAATCAGTGGTGACATCTCCCCTGCCGTCATACAATGGGCTTCGCAAAGCATCGAACCCAAAAGGACGGTTCTCCGCTGACAGAACTCTACACTTTACTTGCAAGGCCGGGTGCAGCATCTTGGACTTTGAGTTCCTAGCAAGCTTCCAAGCTGGCAGGATGCCCGTCGTAGTATATACAGACCGGATAAAGATGATTGCCTTTTTGTACACTGTCGGTAGTAAAAGGCCGAAATCTTCGGGATCGTTGCTGGAGCCTTTCAACTCGATCCGCCACCGCTCCAGTACTAGATGAGTGTTTGACGATTTCTTGGAGCGACCACCGGCCGAGCTACCGCTCACACTCGAGTCGCTCGAAAGATCTGATGAATTCATAGCCTCGACGACATCCCATCTCTTCCCATTCTCGTCTGTAATGATCAGACTCTGGCCGCTTTTTAATCGGGATGTATCGAGATAGGTTTCGATTATCAGTGGAGGCGGGCGGTTCTCGATACCACCACAATGTTTCCATGTTCTAAATTCTTCCCTAAAGTCCTCGATTTCGTCGGTATCTAATTGGAACTGTCACAGACCTACGTCAACTATAATTCAAAGAGATGGTCAAGAAGGCTAATGAGGGTTTCCTATTACTTACCCATTTGCTTATCCTCTTCTCTCTAGTTCCAGCGAGTAACATTGGCGAGACCTGCATGCGCTCTTGTAATATCAGAGTGCCTGCCTTGGCGAATATGTTCTGTGTCACAGCACACGCGATTAGTACGGCTAACCATGAGGTACATGTAGTTAAGGGCCTGTTTATGCGTAGCCTACCTGTAAGATCTGGTCCAGCTTCCTGATCGAGTCCGAACTGGGACCTGCGCCAGGCGCATCTTCTCTGGGCCGCATTGTACCAGCGGCCTCTGAAGCAGCGCTCGCCTCGGATCCGCTGCGCAAGTGGCCGCCCGACCGAACAGCTTCCCTCGGATTGTTCGTTCTTGTGGGATTTGTGGTAGGCGAAGAAGCGGGCGACAATGAGCGAGGCCCTGGGCGGGGAGTCTGATGCATAGCTGCAAACGTTCGGACGAAAGATTGCTTATATAGTCTGTACTATATGAAGAGGGAAAACGTATCGTAATCACCAAGGAAGAGCCCAGGAGGCAAGAATTGGTGTTGGTGATGTAGGGCCGCGGCTCGGGCAAGTCTAGGCGGAGGTAGTTTGAGTATGTTGACCATGAGTATCCATTGCTACTGCGTGGTGATCGTTCGTCTCTTTGTTGCTTGTCACCTGGACCCGACTTGACTTTGGGGAATGTTGACTCGGTCAATAACAAGCAGGATGCGTAGATAGGTAGGTAGGCAGGCAGTGATGGTTTGAGTTTCGAGATCGATCAGCGCGTTGCAGGGTTGCTCGAGAGCGGCAAGGCTTCCTGCTGGGCACAGGCAGAGACGTTGGACAGACAGGACCAGGACGGGTCAGAGAAGTGCACAAGCGGTATTGGCTGTCGTGATGGCGGCTCTTCTACTGGATGCGGGTGCCCGCAGGGTTGTGCCGTGCCTATTTAGTGGGTGGAGGCCATAGTCACTTGTTTTGTGGGTGATGTGCTGTAAGTGGATGTGGATGGAAGGTGTACAAGTTGAGATTCCGGGGGGTGGAAGGAAGAGAAAGAGGAGAGAGAGAGAGAGGAAGAGAGAGTATTGGAAGGAGAGAGAGAGAGATGCAGTGGGCAACTCAAACACACACCTGTTACCCAAAAGATAATTAGGAAGACAGCAAAGAAGGAAAAAGGACGACGAAGATAATCAGTTAGCAAAAGTGATCAAGGTACGTGTAGAGAGAGTGGATGAGTCGATCAGCAAGTCATCTGCTGCATTGCGTTATCTGCTCGTCGTCTGTGAGAATCGGTGCACAGGCGTGTGCTTCCTTTCTATCGGTCGATCTCAGTCCAACCAGCCAGTCCCTAATTAGCTGGTAGCCGCCTCGTGATATGGCTGATGGCAGACCTAGAAAGAAAGCAGCCAGAATTATTAGAGCTACAGCAGGTAATCCAACACTGCTACACCCCCCAAGCAAGCCAAAGTCCAGCCCAAAGGCGCAGTCCAGTCCCCCGAACGGTATAGCTCATCCGTCATCGGCCGGATATCTAAAAAGCAAGCGACCCATTGAGGCGCCGACGATATGGGCAGATAAGGACGAGCCAAACAAGGGTCCTGCAGTCGCTGACTCTACGATAATGACGTCTTGGGCGCCCTTGATAAGCATCAATTACATATAGTTTCTCTCTCTCTCTTGTGAAAGATTCTATTCTACATGATCATGTCTCATTACTGACTTTGTGGGAACGTGTTTGCCGTGCATATACATGTACACAGGTTGATGGGGTGTTGATTGTGTCCTGCGCGTGTGTCCTGTTGGGTCCCCTGACTGGGCGTTGCCCGTGTGTTGTGACTGGGCTCTTTTCTGTTCTCTATGAGAATTGATGCCCTTGGCACCTCGGCCTCAAATCCCAGGTCCGGTGACTCCTCCAGTGCATCACACGCATGATTGTCCAGGTGTGGGCCCGGGGCTGCACCTGTGGTTTTCCCCCAATGCGCCCCCCTCTCGATTCGTTGACGCCCTGACAACGGGAGCCTTTTGACTCAAATCCGCCGCTAGCGATTCGACGAGACAGCAGGCCAAGCAGGCAATGTCCAGGCTGCCTACCTACATGAAGGGTGATTGGATGCATCTACGTATTGTACCTACTTGCCTTCCACCTACATGCACACACACACACACAATACGTACATACATAACGCATGAGCTCCACCTAGCTGCGAACAATCAATTACACAGTAGGAAATGTACCTAGGTTGGTGTTTTCTTTGCGATTGACCCAAGCTCGTATGCACTACGCATGGTGGAGTACACAAGCCTAAGGTAAGTACACTTCTAGTTTCGCTGTCTCCACGTTGAATACGGCTGGCAGATTGATGATGCGGATAAGGCGCTCAAAGGCCAATAATGGTGTCTAAACTAGGTACGTATGATATGTAAACATCATATGAGTGACCATAGCAGGTCTATTTCATTGATTCTCGACTGCTGATTGCATCAACTTTGAGTATAAATCACTACAGAACTACTAGGTAGGCACCAACCCAACTATATATATACGGCGACGACATCCACAGGTTATATCGGGTATGCCTACCAATTGGCCGCCGCAATCAAACGACCTTGGCCTCATTCCTCCTGCACAAAGAAGCTAGGCCTCCTACCTTGTTATTGTCCAAGTCTGTTATTCATCAGCTCGGCGAAGGCTTGAATGCATTTTAAGTACCACTTTGCCTCGACTCGAATCTGGATGGCGTATAACCCTCGAGCCATGGCCCCAACCCCTACCGCTCCAAATTCAAACCAAGTGAACATGACCAGCAACAATTCAAGCGATCATTGAATGTGCAGTTGTTCTATTGTTTACACAATTATACACACAAGTCAAGCTGCATTCGACCAGCCTGCCAGCTCTTCTTTTTATTCCCCGTCACTCAATTACACCAGAGCCGGAGTGCCACGGGCTTGGGCGTTTTCAAGGAGCATAACAGTATTGTAGACTCACATCGATCGCTTGGCCAATTCTTGAATCTGTCTCTTGGCACAAACCGATGCTCACGGCCCAAACCATGACGCAGGCAGGCATCACGGCCAAGGCATGTATTTACATGTACGTCAACTGGGACATACAGTCTTGATCAGGTTGTACAAACCCCTCACGATGATGGACTCCAAGTTGTTACCTGTCTGTCTCCATGCTCATCCAGCGTGCGGGGGTGGCAGACTGGACCCCGAACCCTGGTCCTAGCACTGGTAGGTAGGCACTGTTCAATGTAGGTATTCCCGAAATCCGGGGTGGATGACATGGCCATGTCCTATAAGCGCACGACAGCTCTTCACTTTTTAACCTTAAGCAGTTGGGGTTTATGTGAGACATCCATTATGGACGTGAATCGTGACTATGTCACCGGCTACACGGCGAGCGCCCGATGTAACATGAGGCTCACTATTCCGTACATTGCTTACTGGCAGTTCTTGTTATTTTGACGGCTCCATTTTGATCACTACTGCTGCTACATGGTAAGTACCATACCTACTCCATACCGCTACAGGCTTCCCCGCATGAAAAACCGCACATACCCCATAGTATCCATCCCATACCATGCCCTTCGTGTCAATGGTATACACGATAGTGGTGTTTTGGTAGAAATCAGTGCACTTTCTAGTCACAACGTCATTCGTTCCTTGCCTTGTGTAGCCACTGAACATGTGCAAAGGCGCTTCATGCAGTGCATCTCGATTGGACAGCACAAGAGTCCCCGGACAATAATAAATCTGACGGTGCCTCGTGTGATGCAGAGCTGGTTCCCAACAGAAGTCGCGATCGTGCACCGCTATTTGATCTCGAGGGCCCGTCTGTCGGCCTGAGTTTTCCCCCTTTTACTTCTCAGATGTTGACTTCTTCCACTTTGTTTGTATTTTGTGATAATCACACAACGATAACGGGTATTGCTCAAGCCATCTGTCTGCACCGTTGAGCTTTCTTACCAAGCACCCGTGGCCATTGCAAAGTCGACTCCACGTCAGTGTGTAGGTTTCTGGTAGGTTTTGCAGGCTCCGGGTCATCCGTTTACGCCATGCTGCACTCTCCCGCGATCCTCCTCGGCGGTGGCGTCCTGCTCGCTGGCCTGAGAGGAGTGCTCTCGCAGTGCCCTGATTACGCCGATTATTCAACGCAGGTCCACGACCCTGTATCCTCTGGCAAATACCAGCTCAGCTACCAGCGGCCAAACGCAACATGTCGCACCTTTAGCCTGTCCGAGGTTGAATCGACAATCTCGGACATGAAGACGACCATCAAGGATCCAGACTTGTCCAGATTGTTCGAGAATACATTTCCCAACACGCTCGATACGACAATTTCCTGGCATGGATTCGCCAGTGGGAACTCTGAAGAAGAGGCATGCAACCCTTGCAAAATGTGGCGTTACCGGCAACGTTAATTACTAACTTTTCTTTCACATGTAGCTGACGTTTATTACGACTGGAGACATTGTGGCCATGTGGCTTCGTGACAGTGCAAATCAGTTGAGAAGCTACAAGCCACTTCTGCAAGCCAATAGCTCGAGCTCCTCCCTGGCCTCCCTCTTCCGAGGTGCCATAAACTTGCAGGCTCGCTATCTTCTGACGAGCCCGCATTGCAATGCCTTTCAGGCTCCCACCGAGTCTGGAAAGCCGCCCGAGGACAATAGTGCAGCAGATACGGATGTTGTCTTTCCCAGCTATGACAAGAACTTTGTCTTTGAATGCAAGTACGAGTTAGACAGCTTGTCGGCGTTCCTCCAGCTTTCTTACGACTATTACGACAAGACTCAGGACAGCGACTTTTTCGGCAAGTTCCAGTGGGCCGATGCCATTAGAACCGTTCTCGACACGGCCGAGGCCCTCTTAGTTGGAACCTATGCAGATGATGGACATGTCAATAACTCGCCCTACACGTTCCAGCGGACAACAACCTCGGCATCGGAAACGCTGCTCAACAAGGGCGTCGGATCCCCCGTCAAGGGTGGAACTGGGCTTGTCCGGAGCGCGTTTAGACCCTCGGACGATTCAACCATATTCCAGCTCTTCATTCCGGCAAACATGATGTTCTCAAGCTATTTGAGCAAATGTGTGACCATTATGGAGAAAATCGATAGCAGCACGGCTGACAGAATGAGCGACCTGGCGACGAACGTCAAGAATGGCATTGAGGCTCATGGAAAGGTGCAACATCCCCAGTTTGGAGAAATATATGCCTTTGAAGTTGATGGATTCGGTTCGAGCAACCAAATGGACGATGCCAACGTTCCCAGTCTCCTCAGTGCTCCCATTATCGACTACCTTGATGCCAGCGACACAACGTACCAAAATACAAGATCCTTTGCGCTGAGTACCTGGAACCCTTATTATATGCATGGCTCGGTCATTAACGGGTACAATACTCCTTGATCACAGTGTTTCCATAGCTCGTGCTAACACAATACAGAACTGGCGGTCCTCACGTCGGCCCAGGCAAAGCGTGGCCAATGTCCATTATTGTCACGCTGCTCAGCTCTGACGACGACAATGAGATTATTTCGGGATTGCGTCAAATTCTTTCGTCGACTGACAATCTTGGACTTATACACGAGTCTATTGACACCTTTGACCAAACCCAATGGACGCGCCAGTGGTTTTCCTGGGCGAATGGACTGTTTGGGCAGCTTTTGTTGGATCTCAAGGACAGAAAACCAGAGATTTTGTCGACATCCTTCCAGTGATGAGACTGGAACTCGCCAAGCAATCCTGCAGTGGAGGGCAGCACTGATAGTTGATGAATTATTTAAATCGTGCCAAGCCATAATTCTTAATGGACTGAAATGGATATACTTACATAGGACCCATGCGCTGCACACGGAAAATATGCAAATTGCATTGCTAACATCTAGATGTGAAGCACGGGAGTCTAAATGAAGAAACCCGGATCGTGGGGTTCGGGGTATGTTCGCCGTTTCTGGCAGGTTTATATTGCGCGAGCTCGCTCCTATTCGCCATTGCGACCCTCTCCCTGGTCTTCCTACCCGGCCATGCAGCAGGTAATCAACCTTCTTTTCAGCCACAATGGTTCCAGTACCAAAGTGACCCCCCAAAAAGAACGAAGCAGTAGACGGCAGCTCTGTCTCAGCCTTTTCCGCAGCGCTGGAAAAAAAAAAAAAAAATCCCAATTGCCTTGCGCCACGCAGGCGAGACACCAGCTCTTATCTGCCATTCAACCCCAGTATGTGACTCGCATGTCCCGAGTCCTAAAAGTCTTGGCTGAGCAGTTCTGGCCACATGTCGAGTTCTGCTGATTTACGCAAAATCAAAGACGACGGGATATGGCGAGAATGACTTGACCATGGTTCTTTTGCACGGTATTTGACATTATCACGACACCGCATGCTGGCCATATTGAGAGAATATCGTACCGTCGATTGATGATCGATTAACTTATTACCATTACCTTGCAGGCGGGGGGAGATGCGACAAGCAACGTCATTGAACGGGATATTGGGAGACCAACAACTGCGTTATTCACCTATCCGACAAGCCCTTGGGGATTCTCTATGCGAGCTTTGCTTTCTTTGTAGCCGGGCACTCGGGAAGGAAGATCGAGATGGCACCTTTCTTGAAAAGCGCGCCGCGCATCAGGCGCATCTCACTCGTGGTGGGAATGTGTCTCGTCGTGGTCTGGACGCTCATCTCAACATGGAATTCCGCGTCGTCATCGTCCAACGGAGGGTTTTTGACGACGCTCTTGGGATCCCGCATGAGCAGCGGTGCAGATGTGCTCAATTACATTGATCCGCTCATTGGGACTGTCAATGGAGGTAAACTGCTCGCAACCATCTTTTCGGTTTTTTTTTTTTGTAGGTCCAATGATTAACTGCCGTCTAGGTCATGTCTTTCCGGGAGCAACTCTTCCATACGGTAAGACGATACTCCGGGTGTTTTTCCAGTTTTGACATGGTTCCTGGTCTGATAACGCGACTTTCAGGTATGGCAAAAGCTGTTGCCGACGTCCGGGGAGGTGAGGCCGCTGCTGGCTTTGTGTCTGATGATTCACTCATACACGGCTTTTCGCACCTGCACGACTCTGGTGAGTCCCTTCCGCTTATTTATCAATCGGCCTCTCACTGACAGGGTCGTTTAAAAAGGAACCGGTGGTGTAAGTTCATGAGACTCACTTATCTTAACGCATATTGACATGGTTCTAGTCACTGTCGCTAGGAAATTTCCCACTTTTCGTGCATCCTGGATGTCCAGAAGATGATTTTCAGCAGTGCCAATATTCCAGGTTTACGAGGGGCGTCGAGAGAAGAAATGGTTCTGTCGAGGCAGCGCCAGGGTACTTCGCAATCGAACTGAACAACTCGGTTCGTGCCGAGATGACAGCTACAAAGCATGCAGCGCTCTATCGATTCAGTTTGCCATCTGTTTCCGAAGTCACTGATGGGAAGCATTTTGTTCCGACAAAACCGATGGTTCTGGTCGATCTTTCGGATTTGGCGGGCAGCAGGTCCGGGGGCTATCTAGAGGTCGATTCGGAAACTGGGAGGGTCACGGGGAATGGCACGTTTCTCCCATCCTTTGGCCGAGGTCACTTTGCTGCTCACTTCTGTGCCGACTTTAGAGGCGCGACCATTCGGAAAACGGGTACCTTTATGGACACGAATGCAAACGATACGGTTCAGGTCCTCGGCGGTGCGAATGGCATTCCAATGTTCAGCACATCGGTGGGTGCCTGGATACACTTTGACAAACTTACCAAGGGCCGACTAATGGCCAGGGTTGGAATTTCATTTCTCTCCATCGAGCAGGCATGCCAGAATGCTGAAGACGAGATCCCATTCTTCGAATTCGGCAAGACAGTACAAGCTGCCGAAAAAGCCTGGGCTGACAAGCTGGCGGTCGTTGAGGTGGACCATTTTGGTGTCGAGAACGACCTCTTAAAGACTTTTTGGTCTGGATTATACCGGGCCCTTTTATCGCCTCAAGACTATACTGGTGAGAACCCACTTTGGGAGTCGAGCGAGCCGTATTTCGACTCTTTCTACTGTATCTGGGATTCGTTTCGGGCACAGCATCCGCTCTTGACCATTATTGATCCCCAAGAACAAACTCGCATGATACGGGCCTTGTTGGACATATACAAGCACGAGGGGTATTTGCCAGACTGCCGTATGAGTTTTGTCCCAGGATATACGCAAGGAGGCTCCAATGCAGATGTTGTTCTTGCCGATGCCTTTGCCAAGAACCTGACGGATGGTGTTGATTGGAATCTAGCCTACGAGGCAGTCATCAAGGATGCCGAGATTGAGCCAAGGGACTGGACGAGTTTAGGTCGCGGCAACATTGAAGCATGGAGGAAATATGGATACATACCAAAAGATGATGTTGACACCAATGGCACCGGGCCAAATACACGGTCCGTCTCCCGCACGGTAGAGTACGCCTATGACGACTTCTCAATTGCCTTGATGGCTAGAGGTCTCGGAAATCCCACCGACGAAAAGAAATATCTGCATAGAAGCAAGAATTGGAAGAACCTCTACAACCCAGCAATGGAGGATCGATACCAGGCCAAGGACGGAACCGTGGTTGAGAGCCCTTTTCAAGGGTTTCTTCAACCCCGCCTGATGAACGGAAGCTTTCTAGCGCAGGACGCACGCCTCTGCAGTCCCATTCACGAACAGCATGTCTGCTACTTTGACACAAGATACGCAACGTATGAGGGCTCTCCATGGCTCTACACCTTTTATGTACCTCAAGATATGGCTTCACTGATTGAGACTCTGGGAGGAAGGGAGCCGTTTATCCAGAGGCTCGAGTACTTTCACTCGTCGGGCATCATCTACATGGGCAACGAGCAAAGCTTTTTGCCAACATTTCAATTCCATTACGGCGGTCGGCCCGGTTTGAGCTCCTATTGGGTGCATCAATACATTCCCAGCCAGTTCAACAGCTCGGTCAATGGCATCCCCGGTAACGATGACTGCGCCATGGGCGCCTTTACGGCTTTTGCCTTTATGGGCTTCTTCCCCGTCGCCGGACAGGACGTCTATCTACTGACGCCGCCACTGTTCCGCGAGGTGAGGCTGAGAACGCCGACGGGCCGGCAGGCCATTATCAGAAATGTTGGGTTCGACCCGACCTACGAGGCGATTTATATACAGAGCGCCAGACTAAATGGGCGGCCGTACACGAGAAACTGGATCAAGCATGACTTTTTCTACAATGGTGGAGTCCTCGAGTTGACGCTGGGCAAGCAGGAGAGTAATTGGGGCACAGCGGATGAGGATTTGCCGCCCAGCTTGTCGACTAATTATGCGGATTTCTAGTTGATGAGCAGTGTACAGGTGTATAGATGTTGTAATCTAGCTTGGTGACTACATAGTCAGTCCAGCTTGACGTGTTATATTATACAGAAGCAAATATACACAGAAATACCATTTGAGACTAACAAGTGTCAATGAGATCGGTCGGCACTTGTCGATTGCGAAATATCCAAAATTAGACGAAACAGTTGATGGTTCATGGAAGAGCGGCTCAAGGTGGCATCTGAAGGGAGGACCTCTGGAAATGGGATGAAAGGATTGACCGACCATCTGACCGGACAAGTCCATGTCCGTAGACCTGGGTTGGAAATGTCCACCTGGGCGTCAAGTGTGTTGGGTTAGCTATATTGACCTGAGCTCCCAGTTCCTTGCACTGCTCAGAATTCTGTCTCGGCCGAAGCTTCAGAAGCAATCGAGATTTCCCGGCATCAACACATGCCCCCAGATCAGCAGATTGTCGTTCCGCCCAAAGGGCAAGCGAGGTCCATCGGTTGGCTAGGTTGTGTACTTGACATGAGTACATCTTTTGAAACCTGACAACTTCTGGGCATTAAAATGGGGAGGGGAAATACAGAATGACAACTCCTCGGAGAACAACCAAGCCACTTTGATCTCGCAGGCAAAGACTGGGCGGCGGAGCGTTGGAACGTTTATTTTTAGTGTGGAGTATGTATATTGGCGTGAGAGGGAGAAGAATCCACCATGGAAACATTCTATAACAGCTTGGCAATCTCATGACCCTGTCGGGGGCGTGTTTCTTTACCCAATGCCAATGTTAGACGAAAAGCGGCAATTTCCGCTTGATGCTTTCCCGCTGTGGCGGGCAAGACGACCCGGGGAAAGGTTACTACTGAGTGTGATTGTGCGTGTGTGTGCTTGTGGGAGCGCATAACCTACGCGAGGCACGGCATTTGAATGACGATCAAACAGAATCAGCCAAGCCAAATACCACCTGAGTTCTGGGGTTGCCCCCTGTTAACCATGGTGGTTGGTTGGGACAGGTAACCCAGCGCGAAAAGGGACGAAGAAAAAGCCTTGGCTATACCCCAAGAGCCCTCCCAGAGTTCCCAAGCTGAACCCCCCCCCCCGACTTGTACGCTAGCGTAACCGCGGATTGCAACTGTGATCCTCTGATCGACTGCAACCGCACAGAGGATTGATTACGCACGCAAAGTTGCAGGATGCGCTGATCTTCTCTTGTTAATATCAAAGTCTAATTTCTCTTCCTTGGATATAGACGAGTCTAGCGTTCAATACTAGTCCGGTCTGGAATCATAGTCCCAAGACTTGATGGAATCTGGAAGCAAGATTGTTTCTCACGATCAATCATCTATGTGCGGGACCTTGCCGTCTTTGAAACAGTGGAGTCTTCCACAGAGCAAACCGATGCAACGCGACGAGAGTTTCGTTTGAGCTATTTGGGAATCTTGAGACTTGTATAGACAAAGAGAAGCAGGAAATCAATTCTCATTCTCAACCACCATCATAAAAAATACCCACCAGATGAAATTACAGATGACTAGGCCTGCGTAACCAAATAGACCGTGAACTATAAGACTAATGGCATTATACTTTGGATACGACCCATGACTATAATGAGTCTTGGTATGTATTTTCAGCAAAGGCGGTCCATCTCTTTTTCTATGGTGATTGCTTTTGAAGGAGGAAAGACTCCTCATTCAATTCATTCACCTCACTAAATGAATTTCCCAACATTGACGGACGTGAGTTTGAAGCAAGAGGTGAGGGTGTGAGCGGTTGTTCGACGGCTGCACACTGCAAAGCATTGACATCCATCTCGGAATACCCGCCAGTTATGGCGCCAATATAATGCAATAGGCACCAGAAAATAAAGGCTTCCTCATTCATGACTGAGTTGTCTGAAGTCCTTGTCTGCCAAGTTATCGATATGGCACCGGATTCCTGCTCATCCATTGTGTAGGCAGTCAAAGTCACCTGTCGTCTGAATAGGCGACATGTCCACAGTCGCTGGCGTCAGGGCGCTTGCAGCTCGAGCCCGGTTGACTTGCAGGGGTGTCGATGCACTACGGAAAATTCCCCCGGGGCACTTCCACTTGGTTGAACACATGGTTCTTCTGTACGCTAGGTACAAAGCTGATGCTCGGTAGTCCACCACTAAAATTAACCTTGAATCCAAAACTGTTTGAAGTTCCATTCTCGACTCTTTATGGTCCAGCGCTATTCTCTTCTCTTTCCTTTTTTATGGGTCGCCGGAGTATTCGAAACGCCATACCCTCGCAACTCGTTGGAAGTCTTGCTATTGAATGGATGAATGAAAGAGTGTGGCGTTACGCCATTTACAACCAGGCCTCGCTAGATGCGTGTGCTATGGAGAGTGCGTGCAAGATGGTCACCATCAGGAGAGATTCGACGGGAGAACCACAGGACCAGCAATGTCCAAGTGAACAGGTCAACGACATGTCTTGTGAGCGACAAAGTTTCCATCGACCATCGAGAGGGATACTGAGCCTGGACAATACTTTCTCTCCAGTGTCCACCAGTCGCGTGGTTCCCTTGCCGAACCTGATGTTGCACCACAGAAAAAACCGGGCTCTACTTACATCTATTCTCAGCTTGTCTCGATCGTCCGTGATTCCCAGAACGACATATCTCATGAACCATCGTTTTACAAGATCACACCGGGCTGGGCAAAGTCGGTGCCAAAAAAGAACGACGAGATCCCACATCCCGATGCTGCCATCGCCCAGTCCAACCCACTGTCTGGTGACATGACTGGTTGTGGACACTCTTGGCAGCCTCCATCGCTGTATCAGACACTACTTGGCAACGGCCCACTGCCCACACATCCCTGATATCCACTCGACTGCCTGTGGTATTGTATTGTACGACAACATCGCTTCCCATGTGGCGGAAAACCCAGGCGGCGGCTCCAGATTTTTTCTTCTTCCACTGGAGAGGAGGAGGAGCAATGTCCGTTGTTCTGTTTGGGGCCTTGTGGATTGCTTCTTGGCTCAGACTTGGTCCGTGAACAAAACTTGTCTCGTGCTTGCTCTCTTGGTGTTATAAGACATAATGCAGGTCTCAACCACCCCTATGTATATTCTCTTGTTGGACAGTTCGAGTGTGGTTCGTTGAAAGTGTGGTTGGTTTTTTTGTTTTCTCATCTTCTTCTTACCTCCGACTATTTTCTTTCCCAGTAGAACTGTGGCTCGCGCCCTGGTGGCCATTTGTTTACTACTTCTTTCCGCTAATTCAACCTAATCCTCTTCATACACATACACATACAATGTCGCAATACTCTTGTCCAGTATCTGGGGCTGCCGGGGGCCATTGCCCGGCAGGCAAGGCTGGTGGTAGTGTGCGAGGTAGTCAAATGGGTCCCAGAGGATGTTCATTTTCGGGTTTTGCTCAGCCTGGCGATGTACGGGCGGCCTTCAATGTAAGAATATGAGTCGATGCGACCGAGGTGACACTGCTAATTTGTTACTCAGATCCCCAATGGCATTGATACAGATGATTGGTTACGGATGAGGTAAGACGGCAATATGAGAGGGAGACATGAGAAGAACTCTTACTAAACACCTTCAACAGGGAACGAAAGGCCATCAACGAGATTCTCTACTCGAATACACCGGCGAACCGAGAACTCAACCAGACCAAGGACATTGACTCATTAACTGCGAATGAGCAAGATCTTCTGGCAGTGGCACTAGGAGCACCTGCCCGTCAGGTGCTGTTGAGAGCCGAGGAGATCGGACCCAAGACTGGCTGGCGTGATGGCTTCCTGAGCGCAGAGTACGGCTTTGTACCTCCTGATATGGAAGAGGCAGTCTCAGCCCTGGCCAACTCGCCCGGTCGGGTGTGGAGCGATCTGTGCGAAAGGATGCCAGGAACCATCTCTCGTGGCCGTTTCCGTGAGGCCGCTGCTGCCATACCCGTTGTCGAGGGAACCGAAGACGTCATCCCTGATGCTGCACTATGGGCAGCTCTAGTCGCCTTGGGTCTTCTCTGCTCGTTGTACAGATATGAAGAAAAGCATGATGGGCACGAAGGAGTCAGCATTCACTCAGGTCCCAAGAGTGGACTCATGGGAGACTGGGGTGAAGATGTGCTTGAGGAGGTCAAGGGTCTTCCCCGGAGTATCGGCCTACCTTATGTACAGATCTGCAAACGCATGGGAAGACCCATCCCCCATTTGACGTTTGTGGACCAGAGCAGCTACAACGTCACGGTCAAGGACCCAAAGTCCAAGTTCCCATATGTGGGACGATTCGACAACACTGACCTGCGCTGGGCCATGTTTGGCGACCAAGCAGAGCGCGCTTTTCTCAAGGGTGTTGCCGATACCAGTGGTAAGTGATACCTCTTATGAATTCATCGACCCCTTTACTGATCTCAATAAAAAGCTTCATTCCAGCATGGACCGGATGCCATCGCGGCTTGCCAAGAAGCCGTCATGAAGAGGGATGTCGAGGGTCTCCTCCGCGAAATGATCAGGTTGAAGGAGATCCTGGAGCTCATGCCAAACGCCTTTCACTCAATTTCGCCCAACCCTAATTCTGGCGAGAACTACGTTTCCGGAGACGAATGGGTCAGATGGGCCAAGTTCTCTGCGCCACTTTCAAAGAGATGCCCGGCTTCGTCGGGTCTGCAATTTCCGCCCTATCTGGTCATGGACGCATTCCTCGGCCGCAAAAAGTATGATTCCTTCTTGGGTGCCGAGGGTCTTCATCTCAGAGCGTGGTCTCCGTCAAACATGAGAGCCTTCATCGCTGCCATTGAGTATCACTACCGGATCCCAGAGTTTGTGGCACAGTCAAACGACCCTAGATTGCATGGTGTGCTAGACGGCATTGTCGAAGCCTACACAGGCGAAAGAGGCTTCATGGTAAGCAAGACGTTGCATAATCTCTAAATTCAAGAGTACTAACTTTTGCAGGGTGTCCACCGCTACAAGGTCTTTGGTATACTTGAAATCGCTGCAAAGACGGGCCGGACCGAGACAAATGGAAATTCGGGCCAGAGTGGCGTCAGGATGCGGCCGTGGGAAGAAACACACAAGCAATTCTCCGAGGCCATGAAGGAGAGACTGGAGCCGTACCGTGGCAAGATGCTCGGTGAGCCTCACGAGATTCGGGGCACTTTTGAAGAATGCCGCTTCCGCTCCAGGATCCTCAGTCGCAACTTTGTCGACAATGATCCCAAGAGGTCGATTGCGAGAGTCACTTTGGATCTCCGCGATACTGGCGTCACCTTCCAGCCTGGCGACAGACTAGCTATCATGCCGCTCAATAGTTGGGAGGAATGCGCAAAGGTTGCCCTGGCTTTGGGCCTTGAGGAGATGCTCGATGTGCCGGTACAGCTCAACCCAAAGTGGAGCAGGTTTGCTGAGCACCTGGGATCAGTGTCGCGAGAAGCTGCGCCCAAACTTGCCGTTCGCGACATCATCCGACGGGGCCACCTAGCACCTCTAACCAGAGATCTCGTCCTCAAGGTCCACTCCATGCTCAAAGCATCATCGACGGTAGTCTTGCAGGTCCTCGCAACCAACGAATGGCCCGTCAGAGGATCTCTTGGCGATTTGCTACAATCAGCTGTGGTTGATACGCCTTCGCAGATCTGGGATCAAGCCTTTGACTTGTCCCACAACCTCGCATGGCTTGCCGACCTTGTCGAAGTGGAAGTTCCCAGAACCTACTCAATCTCAAGCTATCCCGAAGAATTTCTGCCCAGCACCCTAGACCTTACCATTTCAAGAGCCGAGTACGACCTTTGCGACACCTTTGCCAATAACATTCCCACTGTCAGAAGTGGCGTCAGCAGTGGCTTTCTCAACCCTTCACTGGCCTCGAGTGAAGACGCGATGCCAGCCGAGGAAGACCTCCTCATCGGCCTGTCGCGCCCGGTAAGCTTCCAGCTTCCCCTGGACGGCGCTGCACCCTGTGCCTTCTTCGCTGGAGGCAGTGGCATTGCGCCCTTTAGAAGTTTCTGGCAGAAGCGATTTGCTGATGGCAGCATTGGCCGCAACATTCTTTACTTGGGAGTGCAATCCCGAGAGAAGTTTTGTTATGAAGAAGAGCTCCGAGAGCTTGTTCAAACTGGAAACATGGAGATTCACACGGCCTTCTCGCGTGACTCTCGGGGCCTTGCATTCGACAGATACTCGCGGCAGCTTCTGGAAAAGCATACTCCGCCTCGTTATATCGACGCACTCATCGTGGAGCAAGGCGATACTGTATGTGATCTTGTAATGAGCAAAAAGCAGGGCGGGTTGGGTGGCTACATTTACATCTGCGGCTCCGTGTCCGTCTTTGATTCGGTCATGGCTGGCATCCGCAAAGCCATTTACGATCACCGCAGTGCCACCATGGAATCTAGCGATGCCATCCTCGCTACAGCTTTTGCCGAGCGCCGATTCATGCTGGATGTTTTCATGACTCCAAAGCCTCTTCCCTGCAATCTGCCCACCATTCCTCAATCAGAATTGGCACTGCACACTGGGCATCGTCCCAACACTGCTGTCTGGATCGGGGTTCATGGCAAAGTCTACGATGTCACCGACTTTGCACCAATTCACCCTGGTGGCGTACTAATCATCCGCTCCAATGCAGGCGTGGACTGCTCGCAGTCTTTCGACAATCTTGCCCATACAAACAACCCCGAGGTTGCCAGTCTTTTGACCAAATACTTTATCGGCAACCTCACACCAAAGCCCGACTATCATGCAAGCGAAGACCTCAATAGTCTTTATGATATGTGGAAAGAATATCTTCACACTGTGGTCGAGACGCTGGTCGCTCAGCAATTTGAAATGAATCGATTCATGGGCTCCGACATGGGAACACCCATTGATGCAGACAATTGGTGGTTCCAGAACAGCCTTCGGGGCATTGATCTGATCAATATCAAGGGAATTCGTTCATTCTACCAGTACCAGTCGAGGCTTTTGCAAGGTGGATTCTCGGCCATGTTTGGTCCTCAGTTCCAAGAGCTGATACTGAAGCTCTCTTTTGCTCTAGCCAACACATCAATGGATGGAGCACACGCGAAACTTCCTGACGTTCTCGGCGTTGTTGCCAGAGCAAAGACGTCGGAGCATGCAGTCAAGATTTCCAGACAGGTCGCACAGATTGGTGAGTTTGTGCGCGATGCCGGCGGTGCTCGTTTCCACGAACGCGGCATCATTGCCTATGCAAGCAAGTCGGTGCAGCTGGACATGGCACTTCTTGAGGATATTCGGCAAGAGGCTTGCTACGGCATGGATGCCCTAGAGAGTCTGGCCGATGTGGACTACACAGAGGAGCAGACCTTGACCACGCTGTGCACATTCTTGATGCAGATATTGGAGCGTATGGCCAAGCGGCTCGAAGTTTTCTACTCCAACCTTGCCCAGCACACCATTGTTCAGCCGGCCATTGAGCGCAACCCAGCCAGGACTCGTTGGCATATTCTGCGCCAGAGGATCCGCGATGGCTCATTCTTTATTCTGACTCAGAGCACAGTCATGGGTTCAGCGCCATCGTATATCCCAGAAAAGGCACAGAATACTGTCGATTTCGACCGCGTCATGTCGCATATCCAGCAGACGTTAGCGGAATCACCGCAGGCTCAGCCGGCCATGACACGTAACCCTCCCACATTGAATCAGATGCACATTCAACGTACAGAGGCTCCCAAGAATGGTGCTTCTGCGCTCGAGTCGCACCACAATGGTACCGCGCTCCGCAACATGTCTTCGTTTGTCAACAAGAACATGAAGGCCATTCGACGTCTCAGCAAGCTACCTCCAATGCCGGCAAATTTTGATCTCATGGCAAGAACGCCACTGCCTGCACTACCTGGCGGGACAATCACGCCGCCGCTGAGCAGATCATCTAGTCGTTCTCCCACCCGGGGCATGACGGGTCAGCACGGGGGCGGGCTGTACATCAAAGGCATGCCATCGAATCCAAATTACTCGCCTCCCCTAGCCCAAGGCTACGGCCACATGGGCGGTGGCGGCGGCGGCGCAATAGTACCGCAGCACGCTATGCTACCAAACGGTCGTCTCCCACCCACGCCGCCGCTCGATGCCGCTGCCGCCATTGGTTCCATGATGGGCAAGCTCAACGTCCGCTCCCGGGCGTCGTCAACCCGGGCCCCGTCGCCGGTGAGCTTGAGCGGTGGTTACCGTCCCAGCATGGAGGAGCGGGCCAAACTCATGCACATGCGGCAAATGTCGCAGCCGTCAATGATGCAGCCGCCGCAGCACCGCGCAAGATCATCAACAAGTGGCTCTTTGAGGTCATTTAAGTTGTCACAGAGGATTGGCCAAGGTCAGGCCGAGGCAAAGATCGCACCGACGTTCTGATGAACTCGAAAATAGATGGGGAAGGAAGCTGTACATTACAGGTCATGGTGACTGTTTGAGTATCAGTTGAGGATTCGTTCGTTTATATTATACCCTACTATCTATGTATTGCTTTGGTGTTGGGAGTCGGATCAGTTTGAAAGAAAAGAAAAAAGTATTATCATGAATATTAGATTTGTTATCGACCATCTTTCCAGTGACGTGTTGCGAGACTGACAAGTAAGAGACGGGGGTATCCTATCGCGACGATATAGACACTATAGTATAACCTGGACCCCAACCGGCAAAACCCCGGCGACCCCAAACTGTAGCACGTCACGCCATTTTTTGACTTTGGGCGCGCGCCTTTTGGAATTTTTTTTTGCTTCGACCTCCCGGCGAAACAGACGGAGCAAAGCTGTTCCTGCTTCCGCAAGCATCGCCGCTGTATTAATCCATTCCGAACAACTCGAACCAAGAGGTAAGTCGCATTTCACCAAAAAGATCCTCTCTTCTCATCACGAGCACGATCCCATCAGCAATCACAGCATTCAGCCACATTACCATGATTTTCCTCCAAGGACCGTCCCCGAACCCCTTCGCATCACTTCCATCACACAACTCGGCGAACAGAAAATGGAGTCGCGTCTTTCTCCCTTCTGTCGCGAGATTTTGTACCTTAGCGCTTCAGCCAATATCAATTAAAAAAAAAATTTCCCTGCCAGGAACAAAACACTCATCACCCCCTTCCGCTTCTACAGCGAAAATGTTTCCAAGTGTCAATGATGGCGCGCATGATTGAGACTGTTGCAACATGACGAGATACTCACACATAATTCAGTAGGCAAGGTTCGAATCACGCCACTATCCAACGATCCATTTACCACAGGCCTCGAGACCGTTCGACTCGACTACGAATGTGCGACGCGACGCGACGCAACAGTCTCTTGTATAATATTTGAGCAATCGCATCCCTGCTCGTCATCGGAGCACTCAACACCCATCAAGGGTCGACTTCGCAATACAGAGTTTTGGGTTGCCTGACCATCCCCGCATGCAAAGTGTCAATCTTGGCCGCCCCGTCCGACTGCCGGCCCGCCATTGCACGTTTCCCCTTACGAATCATCAGATATCGCGCGCAACATGCCGGATATAGATCCCCTTCTCGAGAAGCAGGAGCCAGTGCCGGATGAGGTAGGAACCGACGCAGATGTGGTAATGCAATCGTACCCTTCGCCGACCGTCGAGGGACAGGACAATGGCGCCTTCTACCAGACGACGCCCCGCCAAGAGCACCAGCACCAGACAGACCTGGGCGTACATCATCAAGAGGACGAACACGGTCAGCTCACAGAACCCACGAGTCCGCGCCAGGCGGAAGAACGAAATGCCATTACCAGCACCGAGGAGCTGCAGCTTGCTGCGCAGCTAAGTCAGGGTCTTGCGCATGAACTTCCATTGATGGACTCGGAAGACTCGAATTTGCAGCATGTCATGGCCGAACATGACCTAGAGCAGCACGAGCAGGGTCTTCAACACGAACAGAGCCTTCAGCACGAACAAGGCTTACAACACGAACAGGCTTTGCAAGACGAACAAGGTCTACAACATGACCAGGCTTTACAACATGACCAGAGTCTGCAACATGATCATGGCTTACAACACGAACAGGGCCTACAGCACGAAGATGGACTTCCGCACGATCAAGGCCTTCAGCATGAGCAAGACCTACATCACCAACACCAACATCAGGAAGATCAATTAACTAATGGTCACGAACACCTGCACCACGGTGATTTGCAGCAACATGACGGTCTACAGCAGCATCATGATGGCTTGCCGCACCCGAACGAGCACGTCCAGGAACACATGCACGACCAGATGCACGATCACATTGGTGAACATGACCCAAATCTAGCTCACGCACAACACGATCAACACATGCAACACGAGCACCTCCAGCAGGGCCAGCCGCAGCAACAACAGGACATGCAGCACCAGTACATCCCTGATCAGCACCATCAGCCGCACTTGCAGCCAGCTGCTCCCATGGACTCCATGGTACCTCAGTTCCCAATGCCCGACAACAATGTGCCGCCCAGGAAGCGATCCAAAGTCTCCCGAGCTTGTGACGAGTGTCGCCGCAAAAAAGTCAAGTGCGATGCTCCATCAGAAACTGGCGAGGAACCTTGCTCGAATTGTCGTCGCTCAAATATGCGTTGCTTATTCAGTAGGATTCCCCAGAAACGTGGACCTAGCAAGGGGTATATCAAGGAGTTGGCCGACCGTATCCACTCCATCGAGGGCAAATTGGCCAGTGAAGGTGCAAATGCTGATTTGAGCGAGTTGCTGAATGGTTCTCGAAGGGACTCGGGCGATCTGTTCCAGAGTGATTCAAGTACCCGGAAGCGGCCCTATTCAACCATTTCAGGGGCGGATTTTGGCACGCCAACGCCTCCTAGCCAGTATAACGCCGAGTCTAGATATAGGCCTTCTTACTCTGCAAATGGACTGGCCCCGACTCCAATTGCTGCAAAGCCTGACGGCGATACCCCGTCGCGCCCAGCGGCCGTAATGGACGGCATGGATCTCGATCTCAACCAGATGGAACCAGTCAGGGAGATTGACGAAACCATCTTTGCGGCGTAAGTGCTCAGACTGCTAGTCAGCGTACCCTCTTGGCTAACTCTCGATAGATACCTCACCTTGGTTCACCCTTACTTCCCGGTGCTGGTCGCCAACAAGTCGAGGCTGGAGGCACAACTAGTTCAATGTGCCCCCATCTTACGTGATGCCTTTACTACAGCCCTACAGGGAACGATTGAGTCTTTTCCATCGTTCAGTCTCGATGGTGGCGCCCGTGACGCGCTCACAAGGGCATACCGCTCGCTTACGGAATGGGAGTTGGATGCGTCGCCTCGCTCTCGGGTTTCCGATCTTGTGCACCTCCAAACTCTAATCTTGATTGTGATCTCAACTGACAATTACGGCCCAAGCTCCTTGAAAGGAGAGCAGGGAAGTCCCTCGAAACCCATGACCCTCGGTCGGGCAGTCGGTCTAGCCAACACCCTCCGGTTACACGTTGCCCAAGTCAACAACAATGTCGATGGTGTTCTCGACACAGATTCGGACGACAATGTGGCGATTCGGGCCTGGTGGTCTCTAATCATGCTCGATCGCTGGAACGCCATTTCTACTGCGAGCACAATGTACATTCCCAATGACAGCGTCGTCATCCTGCCCATTCTCAAGGACTTGCTCGGCGAAAATGTTTACCACCATGTGCGACTGTGTAATATCATTGGCCACTTTGTTCCAGTTGCTCTTGCACCTCCAAAGACAATGACCTTTGAATCCGGCGCGGCTCCACTGCTGAGCTCCTTCTTCAACTTGTCCATGGAGCTATTCCGGGAAGTTTTACCTTCGACCATTACGCCAAGCACTCATCCTGTCCTTCATTTCATCTATTGGCATTGCAGACTTTTGGCGTATCTCTTTCAGACCAACTCCAAATCCAGCGATATCATGTGGCCATGCAAGGAACTAGCGGGTCTCTTGATTGGCAATCCTCAGCTGCTCAACCCTCTGAATCACCACTTCTTCTGCTTGACGTCTCTGACCTTGTTGGAGTTGACCAAGGTGGAAGCTGAGCGCGAGGCAGCCAACGCCCTACTGAAAGAACTATCCGAAATTGCCGTGGCCGCTTCCAACTGGGATGACATGATTCGGGACCGCATCTCTGAGCACATACGACCTTCTACATCTCATGCGGCTATAGAGGCTACTGCCAGTCAGAGTCTTCAGCACCTGGCTGACCTTGCCACTGCCACCGAGATGGAGCCCGTCAAACCCGAAAAAGACAACACATTGCGTACCAGCGATAGTTATGAGCACATGGGCTTTGATCCGCGAGAGCTCATCCGCACCGGTTATCTCAGCGTGCTCACATCTCGGCCGCTACGATAAAAACTATTTCAGGAAATCCTCTCGGACTTTGCAGGGTGTCTATTCAGTTGAACTCTAGGGCGACGAGCAAATCAGAGTTCAGAAGGCGTGGGGCCAATCCACAAAGGGCCATCTGTATCTTCAATTTGTATTGCCTAGAGCATGGTTATTTCCATGCATTTGCCCTGGCCACTTGGCTTTTGAGCATTGCTTATAACTTGGATGAGCATCATCTTTGTAACACAACACAACACAACCCTTCTCTTTCATGATTTGGCGTTTGTAAAAAAAAATAAAAAATAGAAAAGTAGGGACGGCGAATGGGTGGATGACTAACGGTGGACGAGGAAGCCTATGAATGATCACGTGTATACTAGTAGAATATTCATAATAACAGAGACTAATCTGGGTGGATTAGTATTAAGTCGTTGAAGAGGATTCTTGAGTATTTGCAAGCTTTTCTGTACCATGGTGTGCTAATATCGTCACTACTGCACATGTTCTTGCCTGGAGGCCATCTCATTTACCTCATTGAGTAGTACTGTCGTTGTCCATTATAAGGCTGCTGTTGCATATTCCTTCTCTTTCAAAACGCGAGCTATGACACTTATTAGGTCTTTCACATACCCAAGAGAAAGGTCACATCCGAGTTAATCTGTGGAGAAGAGTACAAATAAATGATTGAATGGTGCACTCTCATTACTAAGTATTATTCAAGAGAATGAAAGATGATATTTGATACAGACAAACGGAAAAAGAAAATTGTCCAAGTTGGCACATGTAAATACAACAAGACGTCCTCGGCGGGAAAAGCCTTTTCCAGACCCAAAGGGAAAAAAGAAAAGAGAGCAGGCAGAGAAATAATATTAGTTCCAATGTGCGCTTGACGGCTAATCAATGGCAGATTGTTTTGTCTGATCACGACCCTACGACAACAAGGCCTCATAATGCAATTTGAAGTATAAAATCCTCAAGGCCGTCAGCGGTGTTGTTGACCCTTCGGGGGCAACCTCGCCGAAGGGCCGACGGCCAATTATTTTTTTGGGGTTTGCATGGATCGGCGACAAGTCGTGGGTTCGAAATCTATTTGTGTTGGTGTTTTTTTAACTCACTTATTTTTTTGATTTCATTTTTCCAAGGTGGTCATTAATTTCATCATTACTCTCATTGCCATTGTCATTGTGACTTTCTTTCCATTGGTATCAAGACATGGAACCATCATATTTATTGATGCCGTAAAAGAACCCGGCAGTGAATCGGGTTGACCTTTTTTGGTGATTTCGCATCACCGCCGACGCGGTTGCTGGGACAGCCATTGTCTCTTTTGCAGGTTGTTCACACACATAGCTTTCTTAATCAACCGCCAAGGTAGCGAACCATGACTTCCAGCATCTTGTCTGTTGGGCATGTGTGTGCCTTTTGTTGTCATGATCAATGTAATCATAACATTGGTTGCAAGTAAAATCTATATCAACATTCTAAAGTGTCACAAGTGCCATGAATAGTGATTGAACCCCCTTATTCACTCTAGGGAGCTCGCTCTTGGGTGTCTTTCACCATTCAAAGCTGCAGTATGGCATCCAGCCTTGTTGTCCAAGGAGCATTGTGATCACTTTCCATCACCCACGCTCGCATTTGTGGGAGTGTGAATCTTTCCTTAGCGTCTTTCATCTATGCGCATACAAAAATTTATGGGGGTCAAGATTCCATCTCTGTGTCCGTGATAAGGAAAGAAGATTACAGTGACTGTAATGTTGGGCTTGCTGGGAGACAATAACGGTCGAGGGAAGCAACAAGATTGATGTCAACGTTCTCTGGGAAAAGAATTGGGACAATGACAAATTTGAAAAATGAATTCTTTCATGTATGATATACGATATACGATGAGAGAAGCAATTTCGAAACAAATTCCCTCGCGTGCAAATGGGATCTCTTGGATAAAAATCATTTCGAGAGAACGCCTTTCGCATATCACCATGAATTGCGTCGCAAGAACGGGATCTCGAAACAAAATCCCGGACATTCGAGCGTGATTCACGGCATGCGGTCCCCATATATAAGAATAAAACAAAAAGGACCTGTCATTTTTGGATTCACAGAATCTCTCTTTGCGTAATGACAGGTCACACAGCGCACGAAACCCAACCGTGTTACTCTCTTCCGCCCATCTCCACAGACCATAGCAGCAAGAATATCGTTTGAAATTCGTGAAATACACAATGAACTCGGTAATACCGTTGCTCCTTGCCCTCCTTGTTGCAGCTTGCTGGGCCTCCACCACCGCCCATGAAAAGGCACTCCCGTCTCCCTTTCATCTTTCTGTAAGTTCTTTTGTGCATCGCCAAAAGCCCCCCAACACTGCGAGACAACAAGGCAAGTCCCGCTGACCAAACTGGTTTCCTCACTCCTACAGCTTTATAGCAACTATAGCCGAGTTGTTATTCGCGAAATGGTCCGCATTGTACCATGGCAGGGCTGCTGGGCAGACGAGTGCATACCAGGCTATACCGACTGCGGCCCGGGTTGCGAGTGCTTTGAGCTGTACATGGGGTATTATTGCATATAATCTAGGTGAGCTTTACAGAAGTTGATCGATCATGTTTACGGGAGAAAGCTAAGTAGATGAAAACAAGGACCTCGTTCCAGTTATTTGAAAATAAGAGGTGGGTATACATGAAAGACTGGGAGCCAAACGACACAGTCTATGGCTCATTTGTGGATAAAATGATACTTTGTATGCTACACGAGAGATAGTAAGAAACTCTTTGAATTCATCATCATTAGCCCAATAAATAATGATCTTGTGTTTGGAACTTGATACTTTTAATACAAAAGGGCCCTCGGGCAGGAGACTGGCCGCAAACTCTGCAGGTCAATTGGTTAAACGCAGCCTACGTCAGAGCATCCATCCACGATAATACGATCCGAGATACTGTGGAGAGACACAATACTGCACTCCACGTCCCTCCAAAGAGGGTAATGGAGAAAAGGGGGCCGGCTGTCGAATCAGACGCCATCAGATGTCCAAGAAGGGAAACTCATGAGTAATAAGAAATGGGCGGGGACCCTGGCGTCACAAGATTTTTTTCAGGATATCTCGTCATAGGGCTGAAAGTATGGGCGTATGGGGATTACCCAAAATCCTTGCCTTTTTCAGTTGTCTGCATGGAAAAGAGAGATATCCAAAGTGTCTGTACCAGAATCATGAGGAACAAAAAAAAGCATGTAATTCACAGGTACACATGGTTGCAAAAGAAGTCACCCGAGACAACAAGGGACGAACCAGTACAATACATGGCACAGAGGTTCGCCTACCTGGTTTGGAAAAGACAAGAAAAGTTTGATGCCTTTCGAAAAAGTGGCCACGATTCTGTCCAGGAAATCTTGCCTTTCCTCCTGGCTGAATGTGGACCAAGAAGATGTCTATTCCATCCAAGGGCTGACTGGTTCTTCTGGCCGTCACAAAACCTCGAAACCAAAGGTAACATTCATCTAGACGGCAGAAAGGATCCCAGGAACCGAAGCTTTCTTGATCAATCACCAGTCCTTCCAACGCCTTCTCGGGGGCCAAGTAGACATGGTGGAACTTGAGGAGGTCGTTATACTTTTGCAAGTCCGGTCGGTGTCTGCAAGGCGACAGGGTGAACTGAGTTCGTTTATTGGCGTTTGCAACAAGATTTCAACTCGAGAGCTCATGTTCAAGTTGCAAAGATCTGATCAAGTCCTTCATCCTTCATCCCTCATGTCGACATGCGTGCGGTGATAGTCCCTCCCCATCTACAAGCTTTCTTTTTCATTTCCTGTTTCTCTTCCCCAATGGTCAAGTTTGGAAAATACTAAAAAGAGGAAAAGAGGCCTCCAGAGTATATGATTCATTAAAATTAATCTACTCATTGGAGAAGGGGGCGGACGCGTGCAGATTTATATGCGTGGTTTGTATACTACTCCCTCTCGCATGTTTCTGCTTCCGGGGAATTTTCGTGGGCGAGGCCTTTTTCAACGCTTATTACAGGCAATAAAGAGGCCTTTAAATCATTCAACAAAAATCCCATAAGAACGTTGGGAAAATGC
Organism: Pestalotiopsis fici W106-1; assembly: GCF_000516985.1. NCBI lineage: Eukaryota > Fungi > Ascomycota > Sordariomycetes > Amphisphaeriales > Sporocadaceae > Pestalotiopsis > Pestalotiopsis fici. The sequence goes on from NW_006917102.1 coordinate 1,838,529, forward strand.
CTCAAAAAATAAGATAATCATAGACGTCTGATTTAAACCATCCGAAGCAGCGTGGCCTAGCGCGAGGTATATATTTCTCTTTCTTTTATTCAAAAAGGCTGGGACAGTCCCTCGTTTATAGGACTGTTCCGATTTTCTCCCTTTTGGATCTTGCTCCAGGCAAAAATCGCCAACTTTACACGGAACTATGCGGGACACTCGACCTTCTCTACCATTACGCTTGTCTTCTACTGTCCCTCCTAAATACACAGGATGGAGGGTCACGATGAAGTTGGCAGCCGCCAAATGATACAACCACACTCACTGGCACCCGTTAACACACACAATCTACGATTTACACGTGTATTCACCTACCGCGCAGCCGCACCACACTATCGTGGAACTCGGCATCCCGACCGACGGAAACCCCACGCTCCCCAGCAGCGATAACCGCGACCGAAAGCTCTCCAACCCTCCAAGGGCGATCACGACATCAGCCATTTCGTCTGCACGCATCCGAATGTGTCTGTGGGCGTGGGCGTGCGGTCTGGTTCGGCCGAATTACATGTCGAGAGAGAGATCAAAACGTTACACTCCTTCGCTTTTTCTCTTGACGGCCACGACAGATACGTACCAGCTACCGGAAAGCCAATTTGGGCACACATACACCCCCACGATGATGAATGGATTCAATCAATGAAACCATTCGATATCAGCCTCATCTGCGATTTCCGAAATTTCCGGGGCATGAATTTGGTCGTTTTGTTCCGCACGATCGTGATCCGTGGTTTCGCAAGAACCCCCCATTCAAAATGGAGGTGGTGGAGGGGCATCAGCAAGCAGTACGGAATTAGTGGGTAGGCTTCGTTTCCCGCCCCAATAATCTAACCTAGCAATCCTAGCAATCTACACCTACGGTATCTCCCCCAAGGTAAAGGTAAAGGTAGGTAGGTCCTTTCTAACCTAGGTAAGAAAGGGAGACCTACTAACGTGGGCTCATTGGTCTCCAATCGGCTCCGTCGTCGTCCTCGTCGCCGTGGTCGTCGCCATTGTCGCCCTCGGCTCGCGCTCGCTCGCTTGTTTCCAGCGCTTCATTTCCTCGTTGGCTGGCAACGTCCAGCCGCTCGATGAACCGTCGGATTACCTTCGCTCTCAGAAAGCCCCCCACTCTCGCAGACCTTCCCATTTGGCGCTCTTTTGTCTTTTGGGGGGCTTGCGGGTACCGTGCACTGGATATGACTTGCATAGGTCTCTTGCTCTCTGCGCAAAAGGATACAGTAGTACTGTGGTAATTGAGCCGACGTTACGATTAAACGCTGCCAATTTAGATTGGCTCCGCGACCTCGCGTCGCGCGTCCCTTATTTCCCATAATGCACCCCCTCAAAATGGGATTGATGGGCGAACGAGGGGCCTTTCTTTGTACGGCACTTGGGAGGGGCTGACTGAGGGCTTGTCCACGGCTAGAGAAGCTGGCTGGCTGGTTGGTTGATGTCTCTTTCTGTGCTATCCTGGCTTGATCCGAATACTCAACTGTGACTCGACGGACCATATCCGACTTAGTAAGTCGCTTTACTCAGTCGTACCTAATCGATTCAATTATGTGACGGCTTGATCCGTCCGCCTGGGAACGGTAACACAGCCCACAGCAGCAATAATAGTAACAGTCAATATGCAGACCGACTCGCGCGTTGTCAACTAATAGTTCTACTAGTGTAGCTGTTGCGACATCGGCAGCAAGGAACAGGCTTGTAGAGTTGCTCTGCTGTCGCTGTTGTGCTGTTGCCATGTGCCAGGTGCTAGCTACTGAAGCGCTGCTGCTGTGGCATTCCGTAGATCATGTTCACTCCTTAGTCGTTAGGGCAGACTCCAGAAGCAGTTGCACCGGCACGAGGCCGACAGACGGTCATGAGGGTCAGGGATGCCAACGGAGACCCTTACCACAAGAAGCAAAGACCTGCAGCTGAAACCCCAGTAACGCTATCCGCAGTGCCCCGTCAATGTCGTCATTGTGAAAACTTTGTCCCATACTGCGACCTGCAGGGTTCGGCGAACCACAACGGTATACCTAAATTGGAAAGTATATGTGCAAAATCTGAAGACATCGCAGCGTAACGTCTTGTCGCTGCTTGTGTGTATTGTTGTAGTGTAGTAAGAGGCGCCTGCTTGTAATAGTAGAAGCCACCACCTTTGTCTTGGCCACAATACGCCCGTCTCTGGTCTCGTGTTGTTGTAGTAGTAGCCGTAACCCTTCATCTCTATCTCTATTGACATATGTCCATATGTGCTGCTCTGCTCAATGTGATGAACGAAATAAAGACAAATCCCGTCTCTTCTATCCCTGGAACTTTTCTGATATCTAGCAATCGAAGTTGCAAATAGACGTGAGAGAACGAGGCCAAAAGCAAGAAATATGTACGGTTGCAGGAATCAAGCGTGTCCGGGTTGCATTTCCTCGGTCAGCCGTCAAACCATGCAATAAACAAAAATTGATAATGCCATCCAAACGCCTCTTGAAATATCCTTCGTCAATCACATTGAAAGTGATCCAAGTCTTTATCTTTTTCTTTTCGTACCCACGCCAAGCCGTGATCGTAACCATATATAAAGTGTGAAAATGTGCAATCGTCCATAAAAAGAAAAGAGCAGTCAACCCATCGAAAGGGTATATGTATGCAGATTGTGGGGGAAAAAAACATGTGCGTCATGGTATCATGAGCGATCCGAACTCCGATGCTTGTTGAAATATGTTCATTGCGTGTCCCAGAATGTGGCCGCGACTGGATCAGGAGAATTGGTGATGCCGTCAGCAAAGTTGTTCATCGACCAGTAAGATTCTTCCTCAATCAGGGGAAATCCGTTGTTGTCATCGAGAGATCCAAGGTTTGGTAGGAACTTATTGGCAGCAGCAGCAGCCTTGAAAGATCCAAAGTCAGCCTGGCCGTAGTCGCTATCGGCAAGCGTTGACTGGCTCTGCTGCATATTCATATAGTCGGAAGCAGCGCTCATACGAAAGCCCTCTATTTGCGCTTCGCTGAAGGCCGGTGCAAAGTCTTCCGTTTCTGAAACGTCTCCCGAGTTGGAGGTAAGAGTAGGCTCGGTGCTGCCAAATTCAAAAGCAGCATAAGACTGTGTCTGGTCGTAACTAGACGGGGCAAAGCTCTCAGCCTTCATGTCAAGCCCGTCATACTGCGCCCAGTCGACCGAGGGCGCGCTGAGGCCAGCGCTGAACATGGGAGGTTCTTCCAGGCCGTGAAAGAGCTCAAAGGCAGGTGTATATTCTGGATACTGTATGTTGGATAGGTCCAGCGGCGGCAATTGCCCATTCAGCTGCTGAAAAGCCGAGTTGCCATTCATCAAGGGCGAGGTTTGTTCCGACTTGGCCTTTCGCGTTTCCAGGTCGTGGGCAACAAGATCCTTGCTTCGCGACCGGCTCGGCGCCTTGTGTACCAGATTATCAACCGAGCGGGTTCCCATACTGCTCGCGCTAGAGTTGCTGTGCATCGAGTGGCCGCGCGACAACGTGTAGGGGCCGCATTTCTGCGAGGCCCTGTTGTGCTTGTGAGGCTTGTGATGACCAAGCTCGTCGAAGCTCAATACCGGCTCGGAGTGCGTCGTGTTGGCTCGGCGGCGGCGGGCAGTCGCTTTGGCCTTGGTCTGTTGAGGCTCTTGGTCCGAGTCGGACTCAGGGACAGTATCCAGAGGAGTTTCCTTCTTGTGGGAGCAGGTGCAGCGTCCTCCATGGTTACAACAGCAACTGTCTGTTCCCGGAGTTTTAGAAAACGTGGTCCGGAGTGCATCCTTGTCCAGTGAATCGTGAGGCTTACCCGAGTGGCCCGGGACGGTGGGCTGGAGGTGTTGGCATTTGTGCGTCTTCTCGCCGCAGTCGCACTTTACGTGAGACGACCGCGACTTTCGCATTGAGCGGCAATGCTGACATTGCGACACTGGCCGACCCTGATGCAAAGGTAACAAGTTAGCCCAATTGTCCCTCTTGTTTTCCTCGTGGCTTGCTCTTGCCTACCTTTTTGTTGATATGTTGTAACGGGCGGTCTGGAGAGACAGTTCGGTCAGCGCCCGTTGCCCAAAGTTCCACACAGTTAAATGTTGCATTTCTCGTCTCTTCTTGCTTTTTCTTCTAGCCCGAGTCGTGCAGCTGCTCATGGCAAAGAAAGCAGTGGAAGCTCCCCCACGAGGTCGTGCGGCCCCCTGCAGAAAGTTGCCCCGCGGTAGGTGTCACAAGGCTAGAATCGGGAGCCGAAAAGTAGGAAGGTGGGAGAGAGAGCAAGAGAGAGAGCAAAGGAAGCGGCAATTATGGCTCACCATGATGATTGCAATTGCTGACCCGGTGTCTGTGGAATTTCAAGTTAGCCAATATTGTCCCCAAGCTATGCATTCGTTTTTGTCCTCCAAAGCATTTTGTTTTCTTGCCTCGGAACGACAGAATAGAAAAGTGTCGGTGGAATTTACCCTCGCACGCAGGCTTCGCACGCCCTAAGGAACCATGTGTTAGTGAACTGGCTTGACTTTGCATATATATGTGTCTTGCTTTTCGCCAAAGGTTGGAGGGGGGGAGAGGGCAACGAGGAAGGCACATACCATTTTTCGCCGTCAATTAACATGGTGGTATAAAGATTGACCTCGAGGATCCTTTGATCAAGGTTGTGTAAAGACGAGACTTTTTAAAAATTCGACGGAAGTAGCCAAAGAGAAAGGGCCGGAAAAAGGGAAAAAGGTTCTAAATCAAGGCCGCAAAGGAATTAAGATAGCTTTTCCTCGGATTCGTTGGCTCGTGTCCAAATCGCAATGTGCCAGTGGGCAGCGCCAAAGCAGGTAAAGTCGAGCTTCTTGGCCTTGGGGTGGGAGGCGGGCGGGCGACTGATACGCCGAGTGTGTCGCAGATCTCAATGAGGGTTGGTGCGGCCTTCGTGGGTAGGTAACGCTTTGCGGGAAACGCGCCGAACCTCCAGGGTGACCTACTAGGCGCGACCGGGGGTGGGATAAAGGGCCGAGTGCTAGGTTGCTCTTCTGGCGCTGGGCCTGCTGCCGGGCTTGGGGCTTGGGGCTTTTTTTTTTTTTTGGGCTGGTTTGGCTGGGCTTTTGCTGGGCCGCTGGTGAATGGAGCACAACAATCAAAAAAAGACGGAGAAAGACAGCAGCGGTAAAAGCGGCCCTATGCACGCATCGTGCTCTCGAAGCCGATCCCAGGGTGTGTTTGTCGTTGTCGTTTATTTTGCTGTACGTACGTGCGTATGTACGTGCTATTTCTTGTTCGTTTGTATGTATATGTATGTATGCCGGCGTGCTTGCTGTGCTTGCTGCGCTGCTGCTGCCGGTTGTTGCAATATAGTCGGCTGCAACTATTTTGGTTCTTTTTTGAGTTGAGATGCAGACCTCTGATTGGCAATGAGCAAAACTCTTTGTTCGCTTCTCTTTGTTTTCTGTTCCGTCCAATCCAAACACGGCCAGGCAACTTGTTCCTATTCTCTCAATTTCTCTCCTTGATCGAGATTTCCCCTTCTGCGAGATGCACCTTCAAACCGTTACCAAGCGAAGTCGCAGGTACGTAGCAACCAGGAAGGTCACTCCCAAAAATGGAATAATTGAATAATTGGGTGGGGAATCTTTTGTGTATCTTTCTCTTGGCCTGGCTCTGGGTTAAAATAAGAGAAGGCGACTTGTCAATAAGGGTTCAGTAACCTCTCTCGGGATATGGCCGCCGATGTTGAATTAAGTCGCGAGGAGGACCAGGACCAGTGCGATATCTAAGATCGGAGTTTGACTGGAGACCAAGGATGGAGTAGTTATGGCGGGGCCTGGCGGGCTTTGAACCAACGACAATGACTTTTGCAGCGGGCAAAGGCAAGGTAATGTAGGTGAAAGTAAGGTAAGGTGAAAAAAAGGTAACTATTACCAGTAGACACAAAGGTGCAGCGCTAGTGATAGGTTACCGTAACTGGGGACCGTAATGTAGGCTTTTTAGCAAGGTGGCAGTGGCAGCCAGACACAGGTTGTCTGTCTTCTAGGTACCTTAGTGCTATCCTAATGGAGAAGAGGGCAGCTGATCTCGGATGGGATGGTGGATTGCAGGAAATGGATCGCAATTGTCGTGTTGCCGTCGGTAATACTGAGCGGCGCTACAAAGTCACGGCTAGTGGGGATCTGAACTCCAGTGTCTGTGGGAGGAGCTGCCAATGCTGTCCTTGTGGGAACACTTCAACAAGTATGGTAGGTCTGACTGTAGGTCACTCGGGGTGTTTGTACCGTCTCGTTGGAAACCCGAAAACACAAAGTCCAAGTGGGAATTTGGAGATGATTACGGTACGATACCACGTTCCTATTAAAAGGCCCACAGAAAGATAGTGTTGTAAGTATGTAATGCGAATGTTTGTAGCATACACAGGCAGACAGGTACCTTAGGTGTATGTATGTAGGTACAGTAAATGTAGGTGTTCGCTTGCAGCTTGTTGAGAGAAAGAGAGTAGCGGCAAAAAAGTCCCCGGGCTCGTATAAGAGAGGTAGCGTAGCGATTAAGGTCAACCGTCGTGTAGCACCTCGAGACAGACAATCCAGTAAAGACTTTCCCAACGGTATGAAGCCTCTTGCTCGCAGGGACCCAAGGCAGGAGGAATACGACGATAGAGAGTATGCGAGGACTTGGCAGGTAGGAAAGCAGCAGGTCTCGAAGCTTAGTTCAGTTTAGGTAACAGTGTACCCATCAATAAAAAGTGTCCACTTATACCGAGGACCAAGACAGACGAGATAAAGAGCAAGCGGGCAACTCTACTCTGTACCAGCGGTGGGTAAGGTAGAGAAGGAGGAAGGTGGGAGAACAACCAAGCGTTTTCGGTGTAAGGCGTTTTGCGCCAGCCGAGAGAAGGAAGGGAATCCTTCTTTTGAGAGCTTGAAAAAGAAATTAAATTGAGGTCTAGGTGTGCATCTTGAAGGGGAGCAAAGTAATAAGTAGCAGGTAGAAAGGTGCAGCTCAAGTAGCACTCGTATGTAGTTATGAATCCCATGTGGTTTCTCGTCTCTAGTCAGTAGTATCATTTCTCGACGTATGAAAATGTAGGTAATTTTTAGTCAAAGAGTATTGTTCTATGTGTGCTATGGAACTAGGGCCAAAGAGTAGCAAAGATGAGGGAACTTCCCAATCATTCTCGATACTCCATACCGGTTACCAGCCGCCCACGTCGACGTTGGAACGACATGTGCATGTACAAAGAGCTTTGAAAGCCAGGTCAGAGTCACCCGCGGACTTTCGATGCACTGGCGGCAAGTGCAGGATGGGGGGGGGATCGGGAGAGTTCGCGGGCGAGAAAAGAAGAGAGAGCAGGCGTCTTCCAAGGTTGTCAGTCTCTGGCATATCAGATTTCATGGGAAGGAACAAAGCGACGGACGACGTTGCAATCATGGATGACCGGGGGCGGTTTTGCTGTGCATCTTCCTCCAAATCAATCATCTGAAAATGCACCTGATAGATCACAGTATGTACATACACGTATGATTTCTTAGCACTTATACGTTAAAACTTCCTTGTCTCTACCTGCCTTGGCTCCAGGTATACTTACAGACGGCCAATGCTCAATCCGAGGGCCATTGTGTTTTCACGTAGCAGAGTGAAGCGAAGAAAGACGACAGCTTCTGCTACTGATCTTCTCCGGAAATTGAGGACCTTCTAGGGATCAGACAACAACCGCCGGATATCCATCTACCTTTCTTAAAATCTCTACAGAGGTAATGTACTGTTTGCAGGATTTCAGTCGAACTTTTTCAATGCATGTCTTGCGCACAATCCCCCGAGAACTCCACACGGGATAATGAGAACTTCAGGCCAGAGTCCCATCTATTCTCTTCATTCTTACATAGCACTCTCAATTCATCCGTTCATGTCCAGAATCTGCATCCTCCATTGGCCTGCTGTTACTGTTTCTTGCTTGCGTGCTGCAATGCTGGAGAGCTCTTTTAGCATGGGGTTGTCTCCAGTCGTCCTCCCGACAACCGCTATCCAATGGCAGCTAACCCGCACGCCGCCGCGTCCAAGTTTCCCAGCTCAAGACTAGGCTGGGATTCGTGCGGGAGGACGAGGAAGCTAGGCGAAAGGCGGGATCACCTACAGGATCCTAGCAGGGGAGCCATGCCACGATTCCATCATCAAGAGAGCGTGGGACAAAATTCGCATCGTCAAAGAGACAGTGTGTGTGTGTCGCAAGGTGGTGGTGGGAGAGGATCGAGCGAGAGGACGTGCGAGGTTGTAAAGGGTAAGGATGTCTACCACCATGTTCTGGCTCGAGCGAGCGAGCAGCAACCCTACATTACCTACATACAGTGCAGCCCGTCTAGTGTAGCCTATAGGCGGTCCCGCAGCAGGATTAAACGTTACCGGGCGTGCGGCCCAAATGTCGCACAACTTGTCGCGAGGCACACTTTCACTGTAAGAGCTACAGTATTCGGACTTTTTCTCGTCATGACACCCACACCCCTCCTGCGATTCCCTCGAAAAAGACAAAGTCCCAGGCGAGGTGAGGAGAGATACGTAGTTTCGTCTTGATCGAAACGAATCAAAGTCCCTGCTTGGCTGCTTGCTGACCCTACTTTCTAGAGGAGCTGTTTTCTTGTGATCAGTTGCTCGGCAGGCAGTATTGGCAACTAGGGCGGCTGTCCCATACCATTCACGTCCTGATCCTCCATTTCAGGTGGGTCGGTGCAATGGATCCCGATCTGATAAAGTTTGGACTCTCATTACCCATTCCTTTCCAATGCTGGCTTTGACAAATGGATAACGGAATTATACACGTGTACCGGGCAGTATGGCTGAATTGACGACAGATGCCCAATCAATCCTGCTAGTACGTCATGCGGAAAATTCATCTGGTCAGTTGTCAGCAATTGCTTTCCGGCTTGAATGGGTACTCTGCTCGCCATGAAGCTGCTAATAAATACCTATGCCGTAGCCAGATATCTGACTAACAAGGGAGCCAATAGCCGACAGTCACCTCTTTTGGGGCTCGCAACACACTTGGCACCAAAATGCTGGGTGTCTCAGATGATGGGTTCACCAGGAATACTGTCATTGTACTACGGTAAGCTGGTGTATTGCACGTGGTGCTCGCTCATCCATCATCGCCACTTGTGCTCCCCCAGAAGCATGGATTGGAGCGAGGATCTCCCCTAACATACATGACATGACGGGACGCACACGATCTATCTGTCTTGTGCTTTCCTGCCTCTGCGGGCGGAACCGTCCACTGGCTTTCGGACGAGCCGCAGAGAAAGCTGACCGAATGTCTCAAGGAACATTCTGTACATGCTGATCTACAAAGCCACTGCCGGTCTTTTTTCTACTCCCAAGCAGCCACGCGTGGTGGTTATGGCAATTCGGCACACGCATTGGAGTATCATATTCTTAGTACTACATTATATTCCGCACACGATATTGAGAGCATAGACACTATACGAAGGGGAGGGATGATGATGATAAAAACAACAAGGTGAGATGGTCCCCCACCTTGTATATCATTGTCATCTGAATTGCAACCCGCGCATCGGTATTACGGGTGTATTCGCGGCAGTGATTTCCGGTTTAAGTATGATACTATCGCGAATATGTAGGTGCATCTGCCGTAACTTGCAACTTGAGCAATGCTGAGTCAGGAGCCTTGTTCCGACACATGCAGCAATTCGTCGTCTCGTTTTTTGGTGGGCCCAAAGCTCATAGCAACGGTTGTGATCGCCAAGTTCGTGATGTACGGTGAAGGATGACTGAAGGGATACGCGGGCGAAGGGAGCGAAGAGGGGCCCCGGAGCGAAGGAAACCAGCGGCTGACAAGCTGACAACAGGCCGTGACCATTGACTGTTTGCGACAAAAGACCATGCATAGGGCGCCTATTGTGTACGGTCGGCCGGTATCTATCACGATCCATCAATCATCGATTCGCAAGTTTGACCTTCCAAGCTTTTGGCTACTCTACCCTCCGGGCCGACAAGACAAATTCCACAATTATTAAATTTTCCCATGGTTTACCACCAAAGACCCTTGCTGCAGGCAGGTATTCTCCAACCCCCCATCCCATTTCCCCCCATTCTCTGCCTGCTATCCCCAGAACGGGCCTTTGATGGCCCCAGCGCTTTCCAGTCCAGCGCTCCTCCCAGCAGTACTTAGTGTATTTCCCCCCCGCCGCATTTTTCCTAGCGCCTTTTTACCGGGGTTGTAAAACTTGTGGGTGTGCAATGTTAGCGAGCGGCGCAAGTCGAGTTGGACGGGGGGGTTCAACGACTACGCACTCCTGTGCTGGGGGCTAGTACGTTTCTTGCTAATAGCATTATTACGAGACTCCGACTATCTACGCAACCTTACCTTGTATGGTTCTCTATTATTTATTATTAGATGAGGGGCAACTGAGGTAATGTAATTGCAAATAGTAATCAAATGAAACACGAATGCACCTCTATCGTTGTCAGCCAATACTGTAGCCGAAACGGCAAGGAGAAGACATGGCCAGATTGATTTGTATACAAGTGATACATATTCAGGGTTGCCCAACTGCTCAATTACAGGGTGGAGAATAGGTACAGTACAATTACATGCAGCCGGCACGAACCAAAACTGCTACTTTCTTAACGACTACAATTGCTACCATGAATTGATGTATGCAACACGAAACGTATCAAAAGGTGAGTACATATACGGTATGCAGTAATTATTGGATCGGGGCATTGTTTTTACCTACTCTGTAGGCGCTTGATCTGCTCAACCGCGACCCGGACGGATATCCCCAGAATGAACTCGCGACAAGCCGGGGCAAGACTCCGTATTCTCCCACATCCACATGCTGCAATTCACAGGTGCTCTGCTCATCTTTGGAAACCCCACCCTGGGGGCTTCCTTTCCCCGGAGAGCGCAATGAATGGGTGGTCACCGCACTCCTGTTTCAATGGTTGACCCCGAGAAAGTCCTACGAATCTCATCACGCTTCTGAACTCGGATTCGATTCCATCAACTTTTTTCTTCTTCCCATCCCTTCCTCAAAATTGGAGATATCCGATATTCTCCGGGTGCAACTGAACCTGCATTTGCAGCCTTGCCCGTCGCCAATCGGCAGGTCAGGAGCAGTGCATATATTATTGTTGTATATTTTGTTGCCAAATGTCGGACCCAGGCACCGTCTTTTGCCGATTGTTGCCTCAGCGTAGCAACGAAATCTAGAGCTAGGTACAGACTACAAGCAACCTCTTGCCTACCTGCTACCTTGACACTGCCTGCAGCAGCTGCAGCCGCCGCTTTCCTTTCCCGTTGGGGCGCTTTAAAGAAACAATGAGAAGAAACGGGACAAGAAGGAGAAAATCATGCCTGCTTCTTGTTTTGCAACTTTTCGGCCGCTCCGGGCTCTCGGACCTTGTAGAAATTTTACTTCTCCGGCGTGTCTGTTACCGACCATAACCTGTATGCATGGTCGTCATTCTAGCTGACCGTCTTTTCCGTGAGACAAGACGAACGTCTCTTTACATGGCACAGTAGGCGCTTTTCGGGAAGAAGAAACTACACCTCTTTTTTCCCCCGGCATTTAGCTCGTTGTGCTTCACGCTTTAGAGGCAGACCTACGCTATATTGGCAATTGCAACATCTTGCTGGTCAGTCAATAGTAGTTCAGCTCATGAAGCTTACTGACCTCGTACACGACGACAAGGAAATGAACAACTCTAGCTAACAACCTTTCAAGGTACTATTCCTCCCTTTTGGGTTTCAAAATAGCTTGAGCTTGCGGCAAGGCTAGCTGGCTTATTTTTAATTTTCCATCTTCTTCTTCCTGGTCTATTTACCACGCCGCCGAACCCCAATTGCGAACCGGTTTGACTCCATGCCGGTCTGGACATGCTGTTCAGCCCGCCGCGCCTAACGCATCTTGAACTAAAACCACGACCGTCTGCTCGGTAAATCGGCCTCATTAGCTGTTTTAATTTCTACTAGTCACTGAAGTTTTAGAAGCACATGAAAGGGTAAAGAGCAACGCCTAGCCTTTCTGAGCGACCGAGACATGATCTGTTTACTCTTTTTCTTTCACTTCCCCTTCCTCCCAGGATATCACGGGGGATGGCCGAGCGGCTGGCTACCTGACCTACATAGTAGAGTCGTTGACCGAATCCGGCAACTCCAAATTCGGTTCGGTTACAAGGACTATTTGGCAGGGTTTTCTGTCCCTTGTTTCCTCGCATCTCGCCATGTGGGCGCTACGCTGTCCAGTTTGGACTATTTGTGTTCTCCGGCATCTCCTCACACATCCTAGGTTATTATCATTCAAGTGACACAAGCGACAAAGGCTGAGAGAAAGAAAGATGGATTCGTGACAGCGAGATTGACGCCGCTCGCCACCCTTCATAAGATCTTGTCCCCGATCCGCCAGCACATCCCATTCAGCTTTCCCTGGGAGATATCTCGGCAACGGCTCCTAAGAACGGCAACCGTAAGCCAAAAGGCTGGTGGCGCCCCCCCGGCACGGCTTCTGGATCTGGATCTGGATCGAAAAGACCTTTGGTGTCATCGAGTCAGACTTTGTTTTTCTTACTTGTTTTCTCTCATTCCAGCTCGCTAAATCGCACATCTGTGATGGTGGTGAGCCGTGACCTCGTAACAAGGGTCATCACCTGCCATTCATTCGCTGCACCTTTCTTGTTGCGTGTCTGACAGCCAGCCAACCTGCACTAGCTGATGTGCATTGGCGTCGAAAATTCAACGGAATAAAGATTGTACTGCGTAGTGTAGGTCGGGAACCAGATCCTCGGTGCTTGTCAGACCCTTCCACAGACCTTCTGGAAGCTTTGAAGCTTTCTTTCCTTTTCATTCAGTGTGGCTCGCTAACCTTTGACGTCCCATTGGATTGTGCTTCGGCCAGACATACCGCACTAGGTGTTATTCTCGTAGGCTCTTTCAAGATCCCGAGTTGGGGTATCGGTCGAAGCATTGCCCATAAAGACCTTGACGGCAGTTCATCGAGAACTCATTGTGGATTCTTTAGAACTGCCGATCATTGACCAAGTTCACTCAATAGGATAGATCGCGGTCTTGGGGGAGAAGATATTTCCAGTTCCTGGCTGGGACTTTCGTCATGTTGGAGATCATTTCCGTTGAACAAGTCAATCTGCTTACGGAATTATCATCTTGATCCAAAAGTCGTCGTCAGTTGCCACGACGGCGACATCTTTCCAGCCCCAGCAAAGATCAACTCCAAAAGTTTTTCGAGGTCGTCTGACAAGCCAATGTCGTGTAACAGGACCCAAAAGCTTGAAAAGATTTATAAAATACATTTGCATATTTTGATTGGATCAAAGTCGTTGTTGGAAACAAAGCCCCCTCCGTAGTCTACAAGCCACCGCAGATGATCATGATAACCGGGGCGGAGGCGGAGACCAAAACACCCCCACACATTCTGCCAACAACATGTTCACCCACGTTTGCTGGCTACACATGTGAATGTAAGCAAATGACATGTTTTCAAGCGGGAACTCATCAGTCTTGGCAATATCATGGGCATTCAAGGCAGTGGCCATCTCAATTCCTCCCTTGCAAACCCCCCCGCAGCGGGCTGCAGACAAGGCGCACACACATACACAACCTTGTCTAGATCAAACTACGTTACCAGTTTTCTTTGCCATATCGTATTTGCCGTGCCTCGAGGAATCCGCTTTTAGGTATCAGTCAGCAAGTTTCACAACGTTTTCACGAGTCGTGCAAGTGCAGCAACCAAAAAAACATCCCTGGTCTCCGCCATGAACTGTAATCGATCGTCCGGGGGATAAGATGAAAATAGAAAAAGAAATTACATAGGCCAAGACGGGTATCATGTTCCCAGGGTAGGTGGTCCATGATGGGTTTTTCCTTGGCGCTTCCAACCGTTTTTTCCTTGTCGTTCGTTTGCTGAACATGGGCATGGCTTCGGGAGTTGGTTGGAATTGTATATTTTTTCCTTCTTTCAGCCTTCGGGTTTATCCGCTTAGATGCCTGGTATACGAAGCCCCCAGCCCCTGGCAGTTTTGTGGGTGTCTTTTTGCTGGGTTATCGTGCAGCAATGGGATGTGTGATGATGGCATCATCTCTTTCGAGCTAGTAGTTACCCAACGCGAGTTCCGGAATACCTGCGACTATGGAACGCCACTTTTCTCAATCCCATACGCTGCTGACGGACTGGCACCTCTATGCGGTGTGATATTCCTTTTTCAAAAAAATGATCGTGATCGCGAATCAAAAGAAAAAGAGGCAATGACATGACCAGGAACTTTGGTGACATGCAAAACCTGAGCATATGAGGCGGGGGTGATAATACATCATCGTCCCCGGATCTCGCTACTGCTCGACATGGTAAACAAGAGCCCAGAAATGACTGCCGTGGCAAAAACAAGCAAACCAGCTTGCTACCATGGATAGCAAGCAGAAGTTGTATTCACAAGATGGATCGGGTTGCTCGAGGCTGTCAATGTTTGTGATTAGGACGATTATAGCCCTAGTCAGCCATCATGACAACAGCCCAATCTTTGACACGTCCAAGGAGCCATTGCTTTTGTTCGGAGATACCGCGCGTGTATCAGTTATACCAAAAGTCGGCCATGGTCAAAGGGCACATGTAGCATTGCTTTCAATCATGGGCTTTGGCCCGTCAATAGAAGTCGGTTGCTATGCTACAATTCAATTGTATGGGATGGCTTTTGTCACGTACAAGCTGTTGATTCGATTCGGCCGAAGTCGAAAAGGTAACTCTTGCCAATGCCCATACATGCCCCAACCCGATCTGTGTAAATCAAGAGCTGAAGCTTTGGAATTTTCAGCCTCGACCGCCAACGAGCGCCACAAAGATCTCGAGCTGACAAGATTGATCGAAGGTTGATCTAGGCATGTCCAGCGCGTGGTATCTAGTGGTTTCAGATATGGCATCTTCACGGGGTCTGGCAGGATCAATATCAAATTATGACGATAAATAGTTGAAAAAGTACCCTGCGTCGTCTAGACTCAGCCGTGACTTGGGCATCTCAGGATTGGAAAGCCACTAGGTTATATCCTTTTCTCATTCAACCGGATTTATTCTTGTGCAGGATGATCAAATAGTTGGCGCATATTCGTAGTCAATTTGGCGTCCCATCAAATATGATCATTCTGAACCAATAGATAAGTTTGCTCGCGGTTGATTCCTGATCAATGTTGGTAAAGTGTTGTTACTAAATCCTGAATAAAATCATCCAAACTCTAGAGAATCAGTCACTCACCAACATAGAAACAGTGGCGGGTGTCCAAGATGGGTGTTCCTGTTGATGAGATCTTTATCAATCACGATATGAAATTCAAGTTTACTGGCCGAGAGGGGAGTACGACAAGCAAATTCGCATTCTTCCAAGGCTTCATTCCGGTTGACACTATCGCATCTTATGCCGTGTTCCTCGACTTCAGTAGCCTGCATAGTATTGGACATTTCCATGGCCGAGTCTTGCATATACCATGACCGTCGCCATGGCTAGTTCTTGATATCAGCCCATCTGTCCATGACGTGTAGAGTCTGTGGCCGACTTTCCCATTCATTGATTCCCCCCATAGTGTTGGGGGCTCCAGCAACGCCTGGATCCTGGGCATTTCCATACGTACACTCTCATACCAATCGACAGTATACTATCCGCAACATGATCTAGGCTGCAGTAGTAAGTTTTCTTGTGACCTGTATATTGAGGAGTGCAGTCGGGGTGGAGTCATAATAATTGATAACGTCTTCGCCATAGCGCAAGCCGGAGCCTCGAATCATGGAGATATTCGACAATAGTTGATACTACGTATCATATTTCTCTTGCAACCCTAAAGGAAGAAGTCTCGAGATTGCCCGACTGTCTGATACGCTATATATTGTGCCTGCATGTATTGATTCCGCGTCAAAGGGCACTGACTAAGAGAATATAGCTGAGGGGAATATCGACGCAGACCATGGGGCATTTGTGCCTTTTCAATTTCTCTCACATATGCTGAGCAAGTTTGCTTCTTTACAGATACCTTTGTATGTGAATAAGATGGTCAACGTTGGGAAATAATCATACTGTTCATCTAGGAATTGGAATCATGAAACGCAGAGAGACGCACAGATAATAATCCATATTCATGTATTCAAGTTTCCTGGTTTTATTCTTTCTTCCATCATCCACTCATATTTTCTATGGCCTACCGTTTAGTTCCCAGCAACTGCCCTGGGCTTTCCATAAACGAAAGGTCCCTCCGCAGGAGTATCGCCATGGGCTGGCTTTTTTTTTTCAAGAAATATGAACAATGGCGCAAGAAAATAGTAGCTTGTAAATCTTGTACTATTCCCTGGTCCCTGGTCCCGGTGCTCAAGTCTGTCCTGTAGCTCCAAGGTCTACTCCCGCTATTTTCCAGTGTCTTGAACAGTACCGCCGTGGCCTGAAAACCAGCAGGTTCCGTTTCTGCTGCCCCAAGGAACCGACCCTACTCATTGCTGAGGAGATCATCTTGCCACCTATAGCGAGCTCAAGCGCATATACCGCGCTTCCCGTTTCCTTTGCTGACCTCCATATAGGCCAAAGTTGGCAATAAGGTCATATTACCGGGGGTGGCAAGGGGCAAGCAGCCAATGTATCAACGGTAATTCCCGATTATACAGCCAACAAGGCATGTCTTTATCCCGCGGATAAGCATGTCAATGTTTGGACGTTCGCGTCTCGGCCCAGTGAGTACATGTGGCGGCGACTCTTGTTTAGATAGTGTAAATTTTGAACTTTGAAACACTCCTGGTTACCACATATCGTCTTGTCCGTTATGCCGCCTGTCATTCTGCTGGTAGCCACTACTGTGATCGCCATCGTATTGATCTTGACCATGTTCATAGTCGTACACTTCTGCATCATCTGTGTAATCTCCCGACTGTTGGGTAGGTGTATCGCCGTATGAATTCGATGTCTATACGGTGGTCAATACTTGGGCTCGTCCCATCAGTCTGAGGAAGCACTTACCCGATGGTACTCAAAACTGTATTGATCCATAGCCTCTTGGGCCTGTTGCTGCTGCTCCATGTACTGTTGTTGCTCCAGGTACTGCTGCTGTTGTTGCTCCAGCTCCCTGCGTCTCCTCTCCTCCTCTTGCAATCTCTTTTGCTGAGGGGATTGTGGTACTTGTATTTGCGGATGCATTGCCTGAACCTTTGCCAAGTAGGCGTACATGAAATTGCTGAGAAGAACCTGGCTTTGAAGAGCGCGCCGAGGATTGGCAAGCTTGATATGTGCCATTCTGTATATAGCACGCTCCTCCAGTATTGGGAATCGGGTCCAATGGTAGTCCTTATCCGGCACAAGTGGTCGGTATGGAGCAGGCTCAGGAGACACGGGCCGCTGACTGTGCGACTTCTTTCCTCCCGAGTCCCTGTCTCCCTTCTTTTTACCACCAAAGAGGTTAGAGAAGAGGCCGTCCTTCTCCTTCCGGTGCTCGCTCTTTCGGTGGCTTTCTTTCCGCCGTTCTTCCTCGAGCTTCTCATCCACATTTTCGCGATCCAGAAGAAGACTTTCCCGTCCTTTTTGTTTGACATTGTCGATGGAGTTCTGCAGCACGTCGAGGCGGACGTTGTCGTGGGCCTTTTCGACAAAAGCCTTGGCCTTGGACCTTTTGCTTTCCTCATCCTTGTCCTTCTTTTCGTCCTTCTTCTTCTTGTCCTTGTCCTCACTCTTGAACCATTTCCAACTCGTGCCCTTACTGCTCGTGCTGTCGGAATCGCTCCGGTCCTTCTTGCTCTTTTTATCGCTCCTCTTCTCCTCGGGAGCAGCAGCAAAAGTCGGAATAAAAGTCAGACTATCAGTTCTCGAGTTGTTGCCGCCAGGCAATCCAGACGGTTCATTGAGCGATTGTTCCGTCTTGTGGTGCCGCGCATTCTGCGGTGGTTGAGCAGGAGGTGGCTGTTGTTGCCGAGGCTGACCTTGTTGACTATAGTTCGGTCGGCGGGAAGACCTAGCTGGTGGCTCATCCGGTACGTGATCATATGATCCAGAACTTTGTGTATAATTGCTTTGAGACGACGATCGCTCAGGAAAGACGTGTGCCTGTTGTTGTGTATTATGTTCAGAAGGCTCAGCGGCAGGTGTTTCGACGATAGTGGGCACCGATGCGCTGTTGTTACGGGAATGGCTCTGGAAAGATGTATCGCGAGAATCAGCCGGCTGCTCAGACGTAGCCTCGGCTTCGCCGGTCTCTCGCGTAAACGTCTGTTGTCTACGAACTGAACGCGAAGGGCGTGAGAAATTGTCGGCTGTCGCACCGATAGGCGCAGACTGAACACGCGAAAATCCGTAGCCTGGTGGAGCGTCGATCGTTGAATCCGTGGCGTCCGCCTCTTCACCACCTTCCTCAGCCTTTCGAGCGGCGATACGTTTCGAGAAAGGCAATCGATCACCTTTGCTGGAGCGATCTTTGAAACTTCCCCCCTTCCGGTACGTTGTTCGAGTTGAGCGACGCAGGCCCATTCCGGGCGCAACAGGGAGAATGGGCATATCCTCTGGTCCGTCAGCACCAGATTGCGATTCGAGGGCCAGCTTCTGGACAGCCTTTGTGGGATCCTTCACCAGCTCATCCAAACTTAAACCTTCAGGTGCTGCTGTGATACCTTCAGACGTAGAGCTTCTCCTTCCCAAACGGTCAGCGCCATCCATGTAGCCATCGGCTCCGCGACCTCCGGCATTATCAATTTGCCTGGACAGCATCGACTTTTTCCTCCTGAGACCGCTGTCGCTCCTGTCCAATCCATCGACGGAGAGAGATGATGTCGATTCACTGGATCTTCTCTTTATTGTCTGCACTCGTTTTTCAAGAAAGTTCTTGAATTCCGTGGGCGCCAACTCAGGGTGAACACCAGCAGGCACCCATAGTAGGCGGGAAGGATCGTTTTCGTCATCGTCGCCTTGAGGAGCGATGGATGGCATGGCCATGAGCGACATGCCCTGAAACGGCAGCAGATCCGGATCATGATTATTGGACACATCCATAGACATGCGTCTCAAAGCCTGGAGGTTGCTGAGTTCCTGCGCTATATCGCTTGCGTTCTCAATATTGCCTATTGGAAACTGCGAGCTCTCTCCGCCGGTCATTTCGCGCAGGGTCGGAGACATGGGGGATCGGGGGGAGCCTGGACTATTGAGAGAAGTCTCACTTGGCCTTCGAGTTGAGATCGTGTTGGACTTTTTGATAGCAGATCCATTTGTGCCTTCAAACGACTGCTCGTCAGTGTTATCCGAGTGAGAGCGCACCAGTCGAAGCCGATGCTCTTCCGGCGCGGCTAGCGATTCCTGCCGATGTCGCGATATTTGCTCGCCTCCATAAGGAGCAGCAATGAAGCTCATGGGCCGCGAGTCGCTAGCTGAGTAGTCATCGTCGTCGCCATACAAAGTGCCTATTGTCTCAGTGATGTGATGGCTCGAATCGGAAATCGAGAGCTGGTTGGCGTGGCCACGCCGGCTCGCGAAACTGTGACCAACATCGCGGGGACGAGACGAGGTCTATGGCAGGCAAGATATGTCAGTTATCTACAGCGCTCTTAAGGCATATTCATTGATGACGGGGGATGGAGATGGAAACGTCATATCCATGGTAGTCAAGAATCTTTGATAATGCTCATGCTGACTGGCCGATTCATTCTGCTTCCAAGGCAGTCCGTGGACGAGCGCGCCGCGCTGGAAGAATGCGGGAGAGACAAGAGAACTCACCATCATCTATCCCGTATGGTGTGAACCTCAGAAATGAGGCCCCAGGTACATAATCGTCCCCCCAAGAAATCGGTGTTCTGTGGCACAAGGCACTATCTCGACTATTGCAGAGCTACCATGGGGGCACGATGAGGCCGCAGGGGGCGTCGATCAGTCGATCGAGTTATGTGCCGTGTGATGTCAAATGATGGCCGCTTCGTAATAACCCGGTTAGAGGGGCAGTCTGGTGTTTGGCCGGGACAGATGGGATCGTCAGCGATCAGTTTGCGGTATTGCGCTGGAAACCCGAGTCTGCGTCGATTTTTGGGGGTGAGCGTCCCTTCGTGCTTCTCGCTACCCGCCTCCTCTTTGGTGGCGTCTGTCTGGTCTGCTGGGGGTGGGAAAGCAGATAGTAAATAGCAGTCGCGGTTATTAGGGGGGTCCGACAAAAAAGACGCGAGGTGAAGTTGAATGGACGGTGGACAAAGTTCGGTTGGCTGGGTTGGAGGCCTGTCGTTCGCTACGCTATGCTACGGGAAACGATGTGGTAGAGTCGAGGTCGAGATCAAGGTCATGGCGTGCACTGCTCAGTCCGTTGTCACTCTCCTCACTTTGTCTGCCTCTTCCTGTCTGTCGCCCTGCTGGGGGATGTGGTCTTTTGGGGACAATGATAGGTGTGTGTAGGCCGAGCCGTGTGGTGTTAAGGCAGGTAAGGTAGGTAGGTAGTCAGCGGAGGTAGGCAAGTACCAGAGGCAGGCATGTATATGCACTCTCTACATTACCTCCTCTAGGTAGGTAGGTCAAGGTACATTAGGTGCTCCTCCTAGCGGGCAAGGCAGGCTTTGATCCATTAATTTGCGTTGCTTACCCAAGTAGACTTTGGGCTTTTTGGGCCTGGACGGACGCTGTGGCCCTTGCTTTGCGTGATACTGGGTACCCAAGCAAGAGAAAAAATTGGTCGATCCCTTTTGGGACTTTTCAACTCACTGATTGAGAGTTCCAGTCCTTGACTTGCCGGTCAGGGCTTTGCTTCAATGGTTTCCATGCCTCTCTTCTTTTCCTGTCTCAACCCTCCAAAAGGTCGAGTGTTCCCTCCCCTCGCTATCTCACTATCTACCTCACATAGACACTAAGGCCCTTCTGCCTTTAGCGCATTAGTGCAATTAAAGGCGCCCAAACTGACGGCCAAACACCCCTGGGACTGTCACGTGCAGACGGGTTTGGTAGGACCTTTAGTGGCGTCAAACGTCCGCGCTTCAAGTGAGTCTAGCTCTATCCGGCTCGGGCACCCGCTCCCCTCTCAACGTCCTTCAATACAACTTCAGGCGATGCTCGGGC
Source organism: Pestalotiopsis fici W106-1 (assembly GCF_000516985.1). NCBI lineage: Eukaryota > Fungi > Ascomycota > Sordariomycetes > Amphisphaeriales > Sporocadaceae > Pestalotiopsis > Pestalotiopsis fici. The sequence continues at coordinate 1,859,549 of NW_006917102.1, forward strand.
GAGCAGCCCCGGCATTCCGCAAGCTTCAATATTTTTCAGGACCGGTCCGTGAGACAGAATGCCCAGGCTCATCAGTCTTGGAGCTGTCGGGATTGGTATGGGCTGCTGCCCGAACTTGATACAGCAGACGACGTACAACGTTATGTAACTGACCGCTGTTGAAGATCCTGCGGGTCGGAGGCTGAACATTGAGATCTCCGCTTTGGATACTCCCTCCCTTCTTTCTTCGCTTCATTCTACGCGATTCCAGTCAAAAAGTCAAAAGTTATGCATTTTCACTTTTGCGCAGTGGAGTTTCGCATCGACGGGGGGCGTTTGAATAATGTATGGCGTTTTCCAGAAAAATACCGTCAAAGCCTGAGTTGACCCGGGCGCTTGGGCGAGTCCAGATCTCAAATTAGAACATCAATCGATCTAGCGGAGCGGGTAAGCAATCAAGATGGATGTGTATGTACGTACATACGTACTACGTACTTGCATTGAATTATATTTGATTGTGCTACTACACAATTGCATCTCACTCCAAGAAACTCAGGGGCAATGGCACGTTGTCTGTCCGAATACGGACAGAGCACAGTGACATTTCAATCTCTACATGCCAGGCTCTCGCCATTATTATTGAGTCCCAATCTATAGCGCCGACTTTTAACTCTCAGGGGTAAATGTAGATGGATGGACCATCGGCCGCCTCAATGTTCACCTTCTCGGACATCCTACAGACCGACCGATATGAGCCGCACCGGGTCTTTTGCAGACACAAGGAATTATGTTCATATCACGGCAATGACCCGCGACTGGACATGGCTGCTACATGCACAGCTCGACAAGTGTTGCTCGATACATATCCAGTCCCGTTTCTGCATAAATTCATAACATATAATCTGCGATTCACTTTTTTTTTTCCCCCCCTTCCTCCCTCCCCTAACAGCCTCACTTTCAGCCCAACGACGATGTTTTACCCACGTCTAGTCTCTACTTACAAGTGCCCCCAGTACCCAATAGCGCTAGGCCTGTTGCAACAAATGTGGTGTTCAATGCCTCTCGAGTATCTTCCCCAAGGGACGGGAACGTCTAAACGTTGCGGCTCGCGTCTTTCATTCTGTCTTATGCTGTCACTACTCTCACTCACCTAGCTGTGCTTAAAACATAATGTGGACGCTGTCACCAAGCTGCATGAAACCTAATATTTGGATGCCGCTAGCCATGCGAACCGAGGTATATTTGTACGTCACGGCCCGCGACGAGAAGGCAGAGCGACTCATTCGACTTGTCACCACTATTGGCTCGGCTCGAGCCGACATATATTGAACGCTCTTTGCTGTTTCTGAGAGTTCAAGATGGTCTCAATGGAGCGTGTCAGCATATTATCTGCTTCGATGTGATCGGCCGTGTAACATCCGTGGCTCCGTCATCGTCATCCGACCCCGATATAACCCAACCAAGTATTATACACACTCGATTGATATGCATGGGACAGAATGGATCCATGATCATGCAAGGTAAAAGGTCGGGTCACGATGTAGTGTTTTCTTCCATACACATTCCAGAAACAGTGTCTCGTGCTACGGCACTTGGAGTAGAGTGGTTCCCCACCCTCCCAACTGTTTGTCAGGTCTGTCCCCCTCATGCGACCCGTGGTTTATTGTCAAGATTGCCAGTGCAACCAATTGGAGCCTCGTTGCATTGAAATGAGCCTCATTGTCAACCCCAATTGTTCTTGCAGCTGATCTTACGGATGCAGATATCGTACATTCTCAGATTGTTCTCGGTATCTAATTTCATCCCCGGTTCGTCCTTGCTCCGGGGACAATATTGTCTATTCGCACCAGTCTGTCTACTCCTGCGGTACCATTGAGCAACTGTCATTACACCACTAGAAGCGTAGTACAGATTACCTTGATGTACTTTTACTTGACTCGGGGCAGTACTGAGATAATCTTTGCAATATCTCACAGTCAGACGAACAAAGCAGAGTCGACAAGCGATTGAATGAACTGCCAAAAGTCGAGGTAAACAACTCACCGTGTTTTTCAATCCCAAAGATCCATTACCAGAGGACTTGGGTATTACTTCCAACGTCCATATATTTCATCACAGACCAAATCTGTCATCCAGGATTGTTCTCATTGGTGTTTGATATCAATGAATCAGAATGAGTTTTCGTGAATCAACATATGTCGGCTGTGCTTACCCTTTGCATTCCAAAATTGAACAGGGAACATTCTCTTGGCCTACCTAGGTAAGTAGGTCCGAGCTCATCTTTTGCTAAGAGGCCAAAACAATCAAGTCGCCAGACGTTCATCCGGCCTGCTGCATCGTAGGCGAATATATATATTTACATGTCGTGTATCTATACCCTGGGGAGAGGTGAGATCCGAAGATCCGCGCTATGGTCGAGTCAGCCCACCCGTCCTCTCCCCACATAATCGTGACACCCGAGCTGCAAACTACTGCAGTCGGTTTGTCTACATTAAGGTTAGGTTCGTGATATGTTGGAGTCGTTCCCTGTCATTGCTTGCATACATACCATTGCTTCTCTTTCTCTCTCTCTCCTTTTATCCCGGGGGTTGATCACAGGGTCTTTTCTTGAATGAACACTGGGCAACACACAGACAAACCAAGCCAACGTCCCTTCCTTGTACTTGTTTTTCTTTTCTTTCTTGCCTCTTTTCACCTCGTCACCAGATCCGCGTGTTCGGCAACGTCTGAAACATGCCAGCCTATCCCAGAGACCATATGAAGCGTATATAACCACCACAATTATATCAACCTGCGGGCATTATTATTCTGCGCACATCAAACATTCTCTATTCGTTCTAGAGCGTATACAAATCCTTGTGCAATACACGCCAGTCCTTCTCCATGGCAACCCGCCTCTTCCTAGCATTGGTCTCATGGCTCGCAGCAGTACAGGCTACTACGCCGCAATCCTGCTGGAGGGATACGGAATGCAGTGGCCCAGATGATGCCGCATTTCCTGGTAAATGGGAGCAAAATATCTTTGCTCCCGCGTCCAGAACAGTCTCTCCCGTGGCATTCCTTGAAGGCTCAGGCCTTGAAGCAATCGACGCGTCAACTACCACTTTGCAATTGGACGATGTCACCCTGCCCAGTGTCATTGCCGATTTTGGTTTCGAGGTGGGAGGGATTTTGACAGTTGAATACACTGTCAGGTCAGTGCACGGCAGCAACGCGATTGGGATGGCCTTTACAGAGGCCAAGGACTTTGTAGGACCCAACTCGGACAGCACGACTGGCATCTTTTCCAGGCCAGAGGGCGCCATCTACGCAAACATCTCGGAGAAGGGCGACTTCATCTACGTCATGCCCGATGAGTACCTTCGGGGTGGATTTCGGTACTTGACGCTCTTTTTGCAGCCAGGGAGCGTGTCCATTGAGATCCGCAACATTTCCCTCGAGATTGCCTTCCAGCCGACGTGGGCCAACCTGCGGGCTTACCAGGGATACTTTCACAGCAGTGACGAGCTGCTCAACAGGATATGGTACAGCGGCGCGTATACGCTGCAGACCGACGCCGTTCCCCCGTCTACCGGCCGAGCATGGCCCGCGCCTGAGACAGCGTGGCAGAACACTGGATATCTTGGCCCGGGAGACACGATTCTGACCGATGGGGCGAAGCGCGATAGAACTGTCTGGTGAGTTGTCAAACCTTGGACGATAAAACTTCATGCATGGCTGATTACTTGCAGGCCTGGTGATCTTGGTGTGGCGGTTCCGGCTTCGTTTTACAGCACGGGTGATTTGCAGTATGATTCCTTGCACGCGTTTATTCGTGTCACCACTCACACTTTCCGATAGGAGCACAAGGTACGGGTTGCAATCGCTGTACAATAACCAGGTTGGTACAACATGCCTTTCCCGTAAGCCACATGCCTCAACATCTGACTTCTTATAGAATGCACAAACTGGCGAGCTGCCGTTCTCGGGCACTCCCTTGTCGGCCACGCATTGCATGTCGTACCACATGTAGGCAAACGCTGTCGCCATCCCGTATGTCCCAAAATAACTAATTCCTATCAGGTGGACCATGATTGGCACGTATAACTATGTATTTTACTCTGATGAGGTAGATTTTCTGACGCATAATTGGGACAAGTGTAAGTTCAGACGACGAAATTGTCCTTGATTTTGAGGTGCTAACATGGTACCAACTCAGATAAATTCGCCATGTCATATGCTATTAGCCAAATCGATAGCACAATCGGGCTCATAAAAAGCGACAGCCCCGACGCCGACTGGGGTCGATTTTGGGCGAATGGCACCTTGACCTCATTACAAGCTATTTTCTACCGGACATTAGTCACGGGCGCTCAGCTCGCTGACTGGGCAGGCGATACGACAGGTCTAGGCGTGAATTGGCTGCAGCAGGCAGAGGAAATCCAGTCCCTCACTAATGAAATCAATTGGGATCCCTCGGTGGGAGCCTTTTTCGATGTGACGGAAAGACCAAATATCCATCCTCAAGACGGCAACTCCCTGGCGGTGTACTTTGGCATTGTCAATGCCTCGTCTGCTGCAGCATCCAGCATATCTGACTACCTTGCGCACAATTGGACGCCCATTGGCGCCGAGTGTGAAGAGCTTCCTGGCGAGATATCGCCTTTTATCTCGTCCTTTGAGATCCAGGCACACCTGTTGACCGGCAACACCCAACGAGCCCTTGACTTGATCCGTAGCTCCTGGGGCTGGTACCTTGACCATCCCAATGGCACCCAGAGCACAATGGTTGAAGGCTATCTGATCAATGGCACGTGGGGCTATCGGTGGAATGCAGGCTATCAAAACGACTTTTCGTACACGTCGCACTCGCATGGATGGGCTACAGGCCCGGTGACTGCCCTGACGGAGCGTGTATTAGGCCTCAGCATCACTGGCCGAGCCGGCAAATCGTGGAGGCTAGCTCCGCAGCCGGGAGACTTGACCCATGTGGAGGGTGGATTCACGACGAAGCTGGGCAAGTTCAGTGCAAGCTGGACCAAGCAGCATGACGGGTCGATTGCTCTCGACTATGACGCCCCCCACGGCACGACTGGCGAGGTCGTTGTGCAATCCAGTGTGACCAATGTCACGGTACGCAGCTTGGAAAGCAGGGTAAAGAGAGGAATGTTTGAAATCGTCGATGACAACAATGGCGGAAAGACGCTTCTCATCAGGAGTGGCGGAGGTCGGCATAATATCGTCCTTCGCTGAAAAAGAAGGCCTGCACATGCTGCTTGGCCTTTTGTTTGTCTTGGGCGCATACGTAAATTTGTTTTTTTCAGCTTATATCTGTATTTCAGATATGTCTAATGAATATACCCAAGTGAGTACATGAGGAACATCATCTCATGAGCAGTCGTGCCAATTTCTTTGGAACCCCTTGCCACTATTAGGCTTGGTTTTGACGTATCTGAATTGAGTGACTGGAGTGGCAACATACCTGGGCATCCGCTTTAGACACATTGTTCGTCTCTGCACAATGCAAAACGTCCACGAAATATCTCTGGTCGTGGGCAAGACGAGATTTGACGTAGAAACCACCATCCGGGCGAGGGCTGCCTGCGTCACTAGATCTTAGTCTTACACTTGTTCGAGTGCATTAGGCTCCTTGAGTAGGTTCGTTCGCATAATTGAGCTCATCTTCCTCCTCAACCTTTCTCTTTCCCCAGAATCCCTTTCCATAACTAACACAAATCTCCTCGCCCTTGGCAATCCCCGCAGCACCATCGGCCTTGCCCTTGCCCTTGCCCAAGACGGCCTTCTTCCCAGCCGGCAGCACAAAGACACCCATGCACTTTTGCCCGACGCGCGGATCCCAGCACTCGCGAAACTCTGCATTGGGCCGGGCGCGCACGCCGCGGTAGTCATTAACGAAGCGGGCCTCGTTGCCAGCGGCGGCGGCGTCGACGGCCACCTCGGCCTCGCGGTCCAGCCAGAGATCGTAGTCGCTGGCCTCGTGCGCCGCGCAGTGCGGCGGCGCGGCCGAGTGCACGATGCCGTAGTACGGCAGAATGAGGGATCCCGGCGCCAAGGGCCGCGAGGCAAAGAGCCCGGCTTGCCCGTTGGCTGGGTGTCCTGGGTCTGCAATGGGGGTGATGCGGACCAGCGTCGAGGGACCCCGGGGTAGACTGAGTGGGACCTCGGTGGTTAGGTCTGCTGGTCGCGTCCTGAGCGCCGTTATTTGGTGTTTGCTGAGATGCGCTGCGTGCGAGGGCTGGGAGAGGTAGGGTAGGTTTGCCGGCCAGTTTGCTGGCGTTGGATTGGCATTTTTGCCCATTTCAATATTTTCCTACCGAATTGATGAATCTCGATGACAAAGAAGCAGATCAACTAGTGTTTCGTAACGTTTGGTGTTGAATATACAATCTATGGTTGGTGTTTGGTGTTCCTGTGGATTCGAGACTTGCCAGCCGCAGCTTGGGGGATTTTCTAGCCAAGTCCGTCTGCTGCCAGCTGCAATCGCTCAATATACTGGGATGTTCGAAATGACCGCAAGCAGTTCCGTGTTACAAGACAGGAGCATCAGACACTGCCATATAATTAGTTAATGAAGTCTATAAAAACCAAAAAGTAAATAATTCAAGAGATGCTGTGAGGTAAGTAATATTTGGTGCCCCGAAGCGCTTACAAAGCTTGAAGCTGTCATTTTGGTTGCCGACGGATAAAACTTCACGACAGTCCCGGTTTCCTTGACAATGAAAGCTTTCCAAAATACAGGTAGTTTGTATTACTAGCAAGAACTGGTGATACGACATTTTGCTCAAGATGTTACTGCCAGGTTTGGGTTGTACTTGCTCAAATAGCATCAAAGGTTCTCTGTAGGAAAGTGTGATTGTTCTCGGGGTGCCGCCATGATTTATTGATGTCCTACCGTCACCTCGGAGTTCATCTTCAGTTACCATCTTCATATCACTGTCAGAGATCGCTCATCTCAGCGTCAAACAAAGCAGAATCATTTTGGTACTACACTCAAGCAAACCACTTTGTCATTTATTTGCCATGGACGACCCTATTGGCCACATCCAGCTCACTCTCGACGCCATGGAGGCCTGTCAAAATGCCTTGGTGTGTAGCCTTAGCTGCCTCGAGTTCTTTTACAATCACAGTACAGACTCAGCCTCCTCCATCAATTACTCCGAGTCCACCGATCGCCATATAACAAACACCTTAGACTACCTACATTCCACTGGTGCCTACCTTCAGGCTTCTCTAGAGTATATCGAGATCTCCCATCAGGATGATGACAAGTCCAGCATCTTGGAGGCCATCAAGAGTTTCAGTGCAATGCTGGAAAAGATTGAGTTGATCGACAAGTGAGTTTTCTTTTCTTTCTTTTTTTTTTTTTTACCCTCCTTCTCGTTCTGCAACTCCAGATTTGCCGAGCTGCTTGCAGTCAGTCGTACTGATGCCATGTTTAGGAAGTTTTTTGATTTAGCGATGATTAAAGAGAGAAGACGAGCAACCGAGACTGCTAAGGAGAGGGAAGCAGCTGAGGGTGAAAGCCAAAATCCTCAGCATCAAGACTTGGACTCTGCCGCCGACCGCCCCGAGAATATCGATTGAACCCAGAGCTGGAACAAATAAACTGTGTCCTCGCCCAGCGCTTTCTCATATACGAGGTTTCTGGAAGATGATATTTGAAGGGTGACATGGATGCAGATACCTGGTGTCCAAGCAGGATCACCGTGTACGGTTATGGGTGTGCACCTTTTTTGCGCTCATGCATTCGCTATCAGATGGAATGAGTATGAGGACTAGACAAGACGTGTATTGTATCCAGACTCGTTATGGTATACATGCAAGAGTATAAATACTAATGCTCTTTGTCTTCTCCTTTGCTATTATTCCAACTTTGTGGTTTTACTTGTGCCTTGTCTAAATATGCCTCCATCTAATGCTTCGGCTGGATGGTAGCACTACCAACCTTACCATCAAAACATGAGTTAGGTACCCAGCTGACGTCACTGATTCTATATTGGCGATACCGTTCTTTCCGTCGTATCAAGCAGGTTTGGGAAGTGACGATGCAACATTCCCGGTGCTTACATAACAGCCCGGATTCGGTCTATACCTTCCGTGCATGTGTATGTACTATATACAGCAACAACACTTTGACGACCAAAAAGACAAAACGCCAAAAATCATCGCGATACCCGTCACATGCACCAAAAAGAAGGTCCGCCTGGGGATCGAACCCAGAATCTCCTGATGTCAACTGATTACAACTCTTTATGGAAAGGAGTAGATCGTAGTCAGACGCAATGCCAATTCTGCCAACGGACCGATGACCAAGCGCTGAATTGCTTCAATGCTTGTTGAAAAAATCTTGAATTGTTAGAGTCTATAATGCAGAAATTTTCACGAATAAGCGGAGCTTGGAGCGGAGCGGCCGGGTCGGAAATGGAGTCGGTGAGGCCCCGGTTTTTGACAAATAGTTGGCGCTTTTTTGCCTGGAGCAGGGCACATGTGGCAGGGCAAGTTTTTCTTCTGCTCAGGCTCGTCAGGGTTGCATGGTCTATTGCGCGGTCTAAAATGTAGAGCTAGGACTTGGGGCACTATAAATGTGGTGGGGAAAATGGTACACTTAATGTGCATCTAGTTGGGACTTGGAAGTGGTTGGTGACGAGAGTCTTCCCAAGTCACCTTTTTGCCGTGTCCGTGACGTTTCCAACATCCTCTGATCAATATTTGCAACTGGCTGTCCGTCATTTGAATTTGTAATATAGCCGTGATGTTTCTGTCTCAGTAGTCCCTGCTTTGCTTCAAGGGCTGGTGGCTAGTGAAAAGAAATTGGGAATAGACCACCATTATGGCAATGCAAAGGAATTCTCTTC
>NW_006917102.1:1868482-1960718 GCF_000516985.1 Pestalotiopsis fici W106-1
ATATATATAAACAAGAAAAATTTTAACATTAATCTAGAAGATTTCCAATGGAAACAGAAAAAATAACAGAATAACCTCTATATACATATTTGATGATGGTAACTCGGAATACCATGTCCATTATCAGCCACACAGCCCATTTGACGTTTTATAAATGCAGAAATGCTTTAGGTAAGGGTATCAATCAGCTTGTCAAAGCGGCTAAAAAAAGGAAAGCAAAGGAACAAAGGGCAAAGATGCGTGATCAATGCTTAGATACGAAGACCAGAGTCGATCTTGGGCGGCGCCGTTTTAGAAAAGATGTTCCAGGCATCGCAATTGTCCTTGTACGCCTTGAGATCTTGGTCGCTGATGAGGGCAACCTGCTCGTCGCGCCGTTCCATAAAGTCGGACGAGAGGCCACCGCTGACGTGCCACGCAATGTGGCAGTGAAAGAGCCAGTTGCCCGGGTTGTCGGCCTTGAAGGCAAGCACGAGATATCCGTTTCCTGGCAACATGGTCACATCACGTCGCGTCGGGTTGTCATAGTTCAGCGTGGAAGAGAGATCTGACGTGAAATTTGTGGCGGCTGCAGATCCGACGACCAGAAAATCATGGCCATGGAGATGCATCGGGCTATCGCGGATTAGCTTTCCGTTTATCACTCCGGGGGGGGAATGGAATGCCAAAACTTACTGTGGGAGCAGGCCGAGATTCTGGACTACCCAATATGTCCAGGTATCCTCATCGTTATTGAAGATGAGATTTTCCGTGCGGGGATAGTCTGTATCATTCTCGAGAACGTACTGGAGAACAGGCCGGTCCCAGTTCACATTGATGGCGCTTTCGTTGATTTTCCAGACCGTCGGGTGGGTCAGGCTGGTGCCAAACGTCAAGTTTACATTAATCTGATGCTCTGGATTCCCAGCGTCGACAAGCAGCGTGGTCTCGTCGGCCTTGCGGGGGACGACGGGGACGAATTCGAGGCTGTCTTGGCAGTGGGCATCCTCTGGGAGATCGCCTTCGATAGTGGGCAGCTCATCTGGTGCACCATCGTAGCGGAAGATGGCGGCCGGGCTCAAGTTCCATGACGTTCCACAAAGACTCGTGAGGGGGAACATGGTGACATTGAACCAGTAGTTGTCAATGTCCTGGTCAGCATCGATAATAAGATCATAGCGCTGGCCAACTGCCAGGAATATGTTGTCGACTGGGGCGCTCTTGACAGGCACAAAGTCGGTCGCAATGACGGTAAAGTTGTGGCCAACGAGAGAGATCTGAAAGTTGTTCTCCGCCGAGGGATTGATGACACGAAGGCGGTGAGTTTTTCCGGGAGTGAGATTCACGACCGCATACTCTCCCTGGCTGGGATCTACGGGGTTGATGTTGGTGCCGTTGAAAAGGACGTTGTCACTCTTTGGCGGAGCCCCGACTGATGTTGCAACCACCAGTTCATCGGCGTTGTCATAATAATAATCGCTAATGGGAAAGACGCCAAGGTCAATGTCGTAATTGCAGCTGGCGGGGCCTTCAATCTGGATCGGTCCCCAGACACCATTGGCATACTGGGCAGAGGTATGAGAGTGGTACCATGAAGTACCGTACTGCTCTGCCTTGAAGGTGTATGTTTTGGAAGCCTTGGGTGGAATAGGACACTCTGTGACACCGTTGACACCGTCATGCAAATTGGAATGAAATTGACGGATTCCATGCCAGTGAAACGAGGTTCTTGATCTCCGGGTCAGCGGATTGGACATCGCACAACTAGTGGACGACTTACCCATTGTGAGGCAGGCTGTTGGTAATGGTTACAGAGATGGTATCGCCCCAGTCCGCAAACAGCGTTGGTCCTGGGTATTGGCCATTGACCAGTTGGACATAATTCTTTTCCACCCCGTCCGGGCCTATCCAGTTTTCGACCTCGGTGACCTCCCAGTCATAATGCCTGAGAGTTCCAACAGGTGTGGAAGACTCATAATCCGTCTCTATGTTGAATCCATCCCGCCAGCACGCACGGTCATGAGGTGTATTGCAGTTACCATGTCGTGGTTGGATATTTTCCTCGACTGGAATAGCAGAAGCAAGTCCAGCTAGAAGCAGGCTGCTCACAAAGCCCTTGACAAAAATGAAAGAGCTCATTGTAAAGCTAAAATCGAGCGAACGAGGAGAAGCCCAAGGCTTGTGGAATGTCTTGATATTAAACGAAACAAAACCGAATGGCCGAGAAAGGAAAAGAAATTGTCGAGGAAACACAACAACAAGCTTTACGTATCAATGTACAATATGGCAGATGAATGAGACTTGTGAGAAATGGGATTGCATCTGTCTTATACATACCAACGACAAGATCGCTGAGCCACATAATGGGCGCACATTGGCTTCACTCAAAGCCGCATCCCGGACCTGAAGCTTACACCATGTTCTGGGTCATTGTTCAGGCCGGAGGGAAAGAGTTTGCTCGAACAGTCTCGATAACTTCCATCATGTCTGTCATGCATATCTTGCACCGATAGTCTCACGAGAACATACACCCCTGACTTCAGCAGGTGTGGCAGTACAGAAGCATACGATGGTCAGCTGTTGGCCCGGTTTCTGACCCAAAAGATCAGTAAGATGTGTGACAAGAATTTTACATACACAGTACAGACCAGCAGATGCAATGCTCGAGTTCGCTTGGGCAGTTCCCGTATGTTTGTGGATTCCAGAGACTGCAGCCAAAATCAATAGTCTTGATGAGGCGCTGCCGGTAAGGTCCAGGGCAAGTCTGACCAATATGATCTCGAGTCCCAGCGCGGGGAGGACTAATCAGGAATTACTCACAGTCACTGACTGACAAGACCGTACCTCCTAGGCTGTTAGGGCTGAGCAAACCACGGATAGGCACATGGATCGAAAGACGATGCCCAAAGCAGGGACGCATTGACACGAGAATAAACCGAGCCACGTGAGATGGTCTGAAATGAATACCAAGTGCCAAAAATAAACACGAAAAAGAAGGGAGACACTGGCCTCATACTCATAGAAGCTTGTGAAGGCCGTAGGATCAACACAGGACAAGGACCTCATATCAAAATGATTAGCTTCGAAATATGCGCCGCACTAAACGAATGCCTAGACTGGGCAACTATGCCTACAAGGCAGAAGTTTAAGATTTCTTTGGCTATTTGTTGGAGGGTTTCTCCAGCTCAAAATTCATTCGTTGATTGCCTGGGCAAAGCACCCTTTTCTTGTATGAACACGGTGTGTACTGCTTGCACATGATCAGCAAGGAAAATACTAGATGCGGTACAAGTCACAACAGCCACAAGCTTCTTTTCAAGCTGAGCATTATCAGAGTAGGTATAAACCTCATGCGGGCTGCTGTGGTCTTTTCATGGTCTCTGGAGCCACATACCCGCACTAACCACGGAAGAGGCACACTGGGGGAAAACAAGGGATGGAGATCTACCAGTGGTTCTTTTGCGAGGCTTGATAGAAGAAAAGAGACAAATCTTGCCAGTCTGCTGACAACGCTCTCATGTGTCTGTACGCTAAAAACTATGCGGCGCTTCAGCCGCGCGCAAATGCAGTCGACGTACATCACGTCACAAAACTTCCATATGGTCCCCCAATTCGTTAGGGGGGTTCGGCTGTCCCCCAGGAGGTAGTACGTACAGACTGCCTGCCTACAATCAGTGGAAAAGAATACGGAGTAACGTCACAGGTCGATCAGTGGAGGTCGTGTTAAAGTTGCTGAGGCACGGTAAGCAACGCCCAGGGCGCCGTCTTATTCAAGCCACCAGAGCCCTGGTTACGTGTAGTAAGTGTATAGGCGTGTACGACACACTATTCCGTATAATAAGCGAGAGAATCCCGGAAGGTGGGGGGCTGCCATTGATCGGCCGCCCTGCCGGGACAGGGCCTGATGTGAGTCTGACCATCCACGGACAGGACATTTAGTATACCTTTGAGCCATACTCATGAGAGTCTCAAAGGAAGGATGAAAAGTCTAGTATAGCCCTGTTAGCTAATCCTGACCCGACAGCGAACTAGACCTTGGGTCTGGCAGGCGCAGTGAATCGCGTCTCGATCAGGAGTTGCAACTGCGTGCGGCATGTCCGTGGCAACATGGCTGGTTTTGACAAGTTCTCTAGACAACTCGACTCATCTCGGATTACAACGTGGAGTCCCAAGGCGGTGGACCCTCGCTTCAGAAGCCATAAGAAATGATTACTGCATCGCCATTACATTAAGAAAATCGGGTCCCATTCCGACGCCTCGCAAAGTCTAGCATCATATGAGCTCGCAGCGCCGCAATTGCCTGCATAACAGGCGTGGAACTGGCTCTATTGGACCTTTTGCTTTGTTTGCGAATCCACCAATTCTTTGGCGACAAATGCAGCAGAGCTACTGTAGGTATACGCTTGAATCTGCGCCTATGGCGGCTTCTATCCATTCCAGCGACGACAAGAGACAACAAGAAGGAAGCCCAAAGAGGTGCTTGTTTATTCAATACGCGTGTCCAGACTGATTCGCTCGCTAATTATAGCTCCGCCGTGGAAAGCTATTAGTTTGTACTTCTTCTTCTTTCACTTGTTTAATCCTTTTCTAGCCAAGAGAACAAGGATTATTAGACCCTCTCTCTCAACACGACTACGCTAGAACAACTTGTTTCCGCCTAATTTCCTCATCCCCAGGTATGCGCTGAGATCAGTCAATATACTAGGACTTTGCACCGCTGGCGCAGCCCACGCGCTAGAGCATGCCCAGGCTAATACGGCCTATGATGAGCCAACTTATGTGAGATAAGAACTCCTCTGCTTTTTCTTGGCCTATTTTCCAATAGATCCTCTATCTCGCTTCTTGACTGCAGCTTGCATTAGCAGGTCACTTGCTGCCCGCTCTTGATAGGCAACATGCCTTGGGCATAAATCATGATTTACAGTCGGGATTCGTTCCTTTATGCTCTGACAGCCTATCATGGGCGCCATGTTTGGTTGTCAGCACACTTCAGCTTTTCTGAATCGGGGAAGATGCAGCAGCTTCTTCGCTAACCCACAAGTCTGGGTCACACACCGCCAGTAACAGGTCTTGGAATCTGACAGGGCTACATGCACGACATTCTATCCATCACGAAAGAGGATTTCATGACCACTTCTCGTTCTATTCTCCAGGACCACCCGACCGTGGGGTAGTCAAGCTGAGCTCGTCACCTCAGCCTAGCCCTATGTGTTGTGCTCTCGTAATGAAAGTAGGCAAAAGCAATCGTTTTCCTTACACGAAGTGATATCTAATTCCGCCTCTACAACGAGTTTGACCAGTATGTTGTTGCACCTCACCAAATATCTCCAGTTATGATAGCACTCTGCTGGCGAAGTCCGAAAAGGCACTGTACTACAAAGATTGCTTGGCTTCCCCTTCACCCGATATAACAAGCACAAATACCCTGATTGCCAATCATGCGACGCCGCGTAAAAGTACAAAGGTTCCAATGGCACAGCGCACTATCTCGTTCCCTGCCGCCACCGAGTTGCACGACAGGGGTCATTTGATGAAGTCTGGATCATGCCTTCGGAAAATATTAAGCATGTTCTCATGCAGTGCGACAGAAGCAAGCGTTGGGATGTTGTGCTGCAGCAAGGGAGCCGGGCATATTGGACGTGATAATCGCCGCCCCTCAAGATTTCTTTATTCAAATCCTCTCAATGGATTGAATGGGTGTTTCATGCCATCATCGATGAACAACTTATCACCATACGCATGACATGGAAATTATTTTTAAACATTTTTACCATGGGTTTTCATTGTCCGCATATGAACATTGAATGCATCATTATCAAAGGGACAACTAATACCTCGTGCAGCAGGTTTCCCAGACGCACCAGATTTCAGACCTGACAGAGCCGCATGCTTGAGAGGTATAATGGAACAAAAGCAATCAACTTGCATGGCACGTTTTCGCATTTTCCCACTCAACCACCTCATGGTATGAACAAGATTTGACTTTATCTGACAGAAGTCTCCTGCATCACCATATTTCCTGCTCTACCTGTTGTATCCTCGAGAAGAACAGGCAACAATACGCGATACTTCTTGGAAAAGGCGTGTATTTAATACACACGTGCAAAACACTATACATATCGACTGTGTTGCACCCAAATAAAACAATCATTTAAGCTTTTGGAGTTGTCTCTGACATGGAATTGAGGTTCGGTGCCGAAGACTATAGCTGGGCTGACAAGGATTTCTTTCCGAGTACCACCCAGCATTAAGAAAGAAACCGCCCGGCTACGACGCAACGGGCTGCAAGCCACTATATGCAATGGACGGAACGACACCAAAGAATGCAACGTCTGTGCAGCATTCCCTTTCAACCTCGTGGCCTCGCTGCTACTGAGACATGAAGTCACATTCAACTTGAGAAACGGCCGTATATGACTCTTTAGTGCAAGGTCTAAAGTGTTCTTTAGAGCTTCCATGCTGTAATAATGCTCATATGGGGAGGGACAATGTTTGTGCGACCTCAAGAATGATGCCGCAGATCTGTGGTTGGAAGTAGCAAGCACAGAAAAGAAAGTCCACTGCGGAATATCTCGCATGCAGGCGTCGTAAGCCTCTTCTCTTCTTTTTGCTGCAAGCAAGACAGCTGTTGCTCACCCCCAAGAACGCATACGTCGGCCGATGGCATGATTGTTTTTCTGTGTACAGGAGGGGGAATGGCGACCACGGCGACACTACTTGTTGCTAATGGCACGTTCTCCCCTGCTGAGCGCTGTTGTACCAGCTACGAAGACTCAAGTCGCCACCATCCAATCCTGTGTCCGTGGACGCAGTTGTGAGTCATCCATGACTGGCCACTTTCTTGAGCGCTACGTTGTGTGGTTGTTGCTCAGCCCTAATCATGTCAGCAAGCAAGTTAATAATCCGGGTGAAGACTCAAGACAAGATGAGAGATAAGGTTGATGAAGGATTTTACAGTCAATGACACTGTTTGGCTGGACTTGTGGCCTGCCTGCCAGTTACCAGATATACAACCAGACGCTAGTTATACAAAGCCATGGCCGCTTGTCAGCACTTTCAAGAGTAGATGATCCAAAAATATGCTCCTGTCATATTTGTTTTTGCTATTACTACTATGGGTAGGGCTGAAATCGTCTGGCAACCAACAAGATGAACCATAGCACTTGGCCTCCAAGTTCGTATAGACTAGGGTGGTAAGATCGGCGGCAAGGGTTAAAGCCAGCAGGGGTGGGAGAGGTGCCAGGAGGGACTGTTCCAGGCACCATTTAGACGTACACATTCAATCGATTCTCATTTTTTCTCGCCCGTCGCCCCCAAAAGCCACATAAAATCAAGAATATTTGATATTTCATCTCAACGGAGGAGAAATGTAAGCATAAGAAGGTGTGGCTGATTCTTCTTGCTACGTCAGGCGCCATGGCGCTTGATCGGCTCGGCACTCGTCGCAATCTTGCTTTGACGGTGCCGCTTCCCGACGCCTCGCATGTACGAGGAAGCCGACTTTCTCTTTTCTTCTTCTCCTCTCTATCTCTTTTCTTATTATTTCCAAGAGTCACTACTTGGTCCACAAATGCTCCGGTATCAGCTCGGTTGGGCTGGACTTATTTCCTGATCCGGAGCCGCGGGCCGGAACACGTCTGCTTGGACAATGTGCAACTGTCCCGCTCAATAAGCTGACCGTGACTTTTTCCCCCTCCCCGCATCGGACGATGGAGAAGAAGTAGAAGTTGCATAGCCTTTAATCTGCATATCTACATCATGCTGCCTCCCCATTCATTGCCTTTGTTGACTTGTCATGATTTTCGCCGTTTTCTTCTGGTCATCATTCACCGGACTCTCTGCACTTTACTTTTCTCACGCTCCTGTATGACGGGTAGCTGTTATTTTGACCCTAGACACCGCTGTTTCTTTTTCTTCTGACAGAATTAAGCGATCAAAACTATGGACTACTAATAACATGTCATTTTACGGCTTCCTTAGTGTGTCGCAGGGAGGTTTCCGCTACACGACACAAAGGATGCTGCTAGGACTTTTCTTTTTCTATCTCTCTCCCATCTTGCTACAGTGAACCGCGAGTGCTCAATCAGGCCAAGGAGAGTAGATCCCCAGAGAAGTTACACGTTACTCAAAAGGCAAGGACGCGTGGCTTCCATGTAGGGTCTGCCGATCAGTCAGAGCTATCAGTAAAATCGTGTAACCTGTCTACATACCCGGTCCTTGCCTACATGCGCTTCGGTCCCGTTTCGCTTTGCCAAGTGAGTCAAACCGGATATCCATCCGGAGAGCTCGGATACGGAAATCAGCTGTTTATCTAAACTCGGATGGTTAATTAGGAAAAGCCCAAAAATCTTTCCAAGTTTTTCTTCTTTGATACGGGTTTAAAGAAGAATAGAGAGAGTGATAGACAAATAATTCATGTATTTGTCTAATAATTAAATTAGTTGCGTCGGAAGACAGTGGTTCACCGCAAATAGTGGATTAATAATACACAAAGACATCCTTTTCAACCTCTTGTGCAATCGGTGTATAGTTCCAGTTGCCAAAATACGCCGGGGAACCCGATGATGCGCCTCCGTTGGTGGTGGCAAAGACACCCAGGATCGCGCCAGTATACATGCCTCCGCCTCCGCTAAGTAAGGCAGCGGGCCCTGTCCCAAGCTTGATCGCATCTTCCGAGCCAGAGGCGCTGGAAGCCGACAAGTCATAGTGAGTGTCGTTGACAGTCTTGACGGTGAACCGAACAGCGTCCCACCCAGCGGGCAGGGCCATCGTTACGGGCTCGGGAACGGCGGCCGTCATGGTCGACGAGGCCCAGTATGCCTCGGCCGAGAAGCTGAGGTACTTGGCGACCTTTGACGTGCTGTTGCTGCTGCATCGCGAAGTCGTGTTGACGTTGTAGGCAACCACACTTATGTCCATGTGTTGGCCCTGCGTCAAGAAGATTGTGACACCGGCTTCCTCGCCCGCCGTTGACGGGTCAAACTCGACGAGATCAACAGAAAACTCAAACAAGGTGTGAGATTGCCCTTTTCTTGCGATGAAAGATTGGCCTTCTTGTCCCGGGACAAATGCGGCGTCGCCAGTGAGATTGGCGCGCGAGGGTAGGAGACGCAGTGTATTATCGTGACCTTCAGGCGATACCAAAAAGTTGTCGGCAGTCTCGTTCTGAGCACGCCACGTTACAAAGTTCTTTGGAATATCCGAGCCGGGCGCAAAGTCAAGAAATTCCGCCGCGCCTGCAATAGGTCCGGAGCCGGGCGGGCTCAGGTCAGTAGCGGGAAGTTCCCAGCCAGACATGACGCCGCGGACAGGCTGGAAGACGGGCCACTCGCCCTCGTCCCAGGTGACGGGATAGAGCACCGACTCTCGTCCCATTGGGTATATCTCGTACTCCGGCCCCGAACGAGTGGACAGCGCCACACCCCACCACTTGCCGTTCTTGTCTTGGAATACATCGCCGTGTCCGACAGTCTGGTAGTATTCATCCGTTCCCCGGTTGGTGAGCACCGGGTTTCCCTCGTAAAAGTCGTAGAACCCATCGACAGTCTCACTCCGCAGCATGGCGATGCTGTGGTTTAATCCAGTGCCGCCATTGGCCACGAGAAGCCAGTAGTAGCCGTCCTTGAGGTAAATGTGCGGACCTTCGGGGGAACTCTCGCCATTGCCGTTCCACAGCACGGCTGGCTCTCCAAGGACTTCTTGCGCGGGAAGATCAATGTGATACTGTGTGATTGACCACGGGCCAGTACCATTGGCGACCGTCACGTAGACCGAATCACTGGCGTCGTCAAAGAAGATATCTGGATCCGCACCGTATGTGGGATTGGGGATCTGCCAGGGGTCAGACCAGGCCTCATCCGAGAAGGGATCCGTCGAGTTGAACAAGAGAATATGTGGGTTGAAGCTGTATATAGTGACAAACGCTGTGATGACGTAGAAAGTCCCTTCGTGATACCGCAGCGTCGAGGCCCAGGTTCCGTCAAATTGCAGGGGAAACGTGGTGGCAATGTCCGGGAACTGCTCGATGCGACTATAGGCGTGGCTGACCAGTCGCCATGTCTGCAAGTCTTTGCTGGCGTAAATGGGGATATTGGGGAACGTCAAAAAGCTGGACGTGGTGCAGAACCAGGTATCACTGTATTGGCCCTCTGATACAAAGATGCACGACGGATCCGAGTTCCAGCCTGAAAGCAGGGGGTTTGTATATGTCGAGTTTTCTGCCGCCACCAAACGTATAGTCGTGGCGAGCAGCCATGCCGTGGCACCTCCAAGTCCGACAAACCTCATAATGGCAAGCGTTTTGTTTCCTCTAGCAAAACCCTGAGACCACAGGTTCTAAGAAAGTCACATGGCCATGAGGATTGTAAATAGTGAATTCACATATTAAAGGCGAGGTATATTTGCACTTGCGCGGAAGATCCGTCAGTGGGGTTCATGGTTAGACCGTCGGAAATCCCGATCGCCTCAATAACCATGACTTGACCCCGGAATATACGCAGGCATTTAAGATGAAAACTAACTCTCAAGTGTTTGTTAAGTCCGAATTAACCCATAATAAGTTAGTTGAACAAATCAATAGTCTGGAATTCCCCGGATTCTCCAGATTGCCCCAGGTTTCCCCCTGACGGGCTTGCAACGTCGCCGCCTAGGGGGTCAAAGAGGCTGCAAAGATTGGTAAGCCGGCAATCGTCCATAGCAAGGCGTTTGGGTTCCTATGATGACAGGTCGGATGAGTGGAAATCACGCACTGAACAACTCTTTGCGCGCTTTTGATTGAGGCACCAGATAACATACGCTGAAGGGCCGTTCTAGCTTAGATGTTGATGTTTATTAGCAATGCTTGAACCAATGGATTTTGGCAGCGCCGAAGCAGCGCCTTTTCATATTCCATAGTGATGCAATTGACTCATTGGAGTTCATCTCGATGACCGAGTTGATGGCTCTGCCAATATCAAACCATGACGAAAGCATGAAAATCTTACAGACACCTTATGTTTGATTATGGACATTTGCCTCAAAATTATTGTGCATCTCTCCTTACACACTCCAGCTCCTTGAGAAGTACCAAACCCGGCCATCGCCTAAAGCACTCAGTTTGTGATTGGATCACGATGGTGCGTTAGGGTTTAGATGATTGATGTCAGTTATAATCGGGCGTTAGGGTGAGCAAAAATGCACAATGTCACACATCGAAGAGAAAGTGATGCTCGAGAGAATGGCAGTGCTTTAGCTTGGAATGACTTCCCCCAGGATACTATCTTTCTCTAGTGGAAGAAGATGATTTATCCAGCATGACAGCAAGTCACCACGTTCCAGTCATGAGTTTTGACTGGACCCAAGGAACTTCTGCATCATCACACGGTAGAGGCAAGCTATGGTGGTACGCAAGTGTTGGCACTTTATTCTCAAAAATGGCTTTGCACACCTACCGATGGGTCATGTCACGAATTTGAATGTTAAGGGTCGCATGCTGAGGACAGGGAGGATGTTTAACTCAAAGGGGGAAACAACTTCCTGAGAGGAATCTGCTGACGGTTGCTTTCGCGGAGTTATGGTTAGGAACGCCTTGCGAGATTCACAAATGCGCATCGTTTTATAGTGGCCAGACAAGGAAAACAAAGAGAAAGTTCAAATGGAGGTCTCAGTAACACTACGATGGAATGGCAACCTTCCATTCTCAATTCTGAAGAAGCATCCATCTAGCCAGTAATTTGGTCAGTTGCCGCATTTTATTCTAAGCAACAGATTACGAGCTATAGGCGAGCGTCTTATTCTCATATTATACTACAATTTTTTTTTTAAACAATAAGAAAGATAACTTCCTCAAAAACAGTCCTTATTGAAAAAAAAAAAAAGAAAAATTAAAATAAGGGTATTACGGAGTAAAAATTATATAGTATCCACGCAGACATGCGCTTACTTACATTAGTATGCAGATTACATGTGGAACATGATTGAGTCAAGACTCTAAAACCTGGCCATGACCTTCTAAAGTGCAAGCTGTTATTGTTATACTTGACAAATGGGGGCGATCCGGGACTAACAGCATCGACAAGTACATATGCATATATCCGAGCACTTTGCAAATGAGCCCGTCAACAGCTTCGGCAGCCTAGAGTTGGCGCCCGCTGTGCCCCCCAAAGGCCCCTCGCTTCACGGTTGGCCGGGCAAATTATGTCATTGTAAACAACGGCGCTCACCACCAAAAAAACCATGTACTGTACATCCATTTACTGAATCGCAGCACAACGACGCGCAAAGAGCAAGACAACGCTCTTTGAATACTCAACGCGACTGGTTTCGCATGCAAAACAACGACGCAGCATGTTGCAGAGAACGAAGGGTATATAAAACCCCCCCATTTAGCATTTTTGACAACGCATGCATCACATAGGTGGCGCCCAACATCCAATTTTCACCGAGCATCTCCTGCAAACAACCACCAATTTTACTGCTTTCTCGCTTCTCCATTTTGCTCAAAATTTCGCCGCCCAAACTCGATCCACGTCTGAGAAACCACGTTCAATAGCCCCTTGAACCAAAAGAAATCCGTCAAGCTGGCTCAAGACGAAAGTCGCAAGGGGTTCAGGGAGAGTCTGAAGGAGGGGTTGAAGGATACCCTCAAGAGTGGATTGAAAGAACTACTACACCCACGTTCCCGATCGCCGAGTCCGCCGCCCAGCATGGCTCGCGAACAAGCACCCCCGAATCTACCTCTGCGACCGTCGAGCAACCAAGCCAATGTGGGCGCAAGTTCCGATCAGTCAAGCGCAACAACAAGCAAGCCGAGCGTGTTTGCCAACCACAATGGCTTCGGCCCCGTCACATCCACGGCCCCCTCCACTTCATCCACGTCTTCACATCGGCCTGCTGTTAAAGCCAGCGCATATGGCAAGAACTTGGACGACAAGTACTCTCATCTATTCATCCAGCCCAAGTCGCGGCCAGAACACCACCGCCCAACGCGCATCAATGGACCTTTAGGACCTTCTGCTAAGGACAAGAAGCCTCCGCCCCCTCCCATGTTCAGCACGGTCCCGGCTGGATCCGCCACAAACCCCATCTCGGTCTTGGACACACCACCAAGATACACTCAGCCAGGCTTCTCGTCCAACTGGACCGATCCCAAGAAGACGTCTGCTGACCTTCAGGCTCTCATTGAAGGGTCGCTTGAGGATGATGAAGACGAGGAGGAGGACGACGACGACGATGACGAGAAACAATCAGAGAACGATGACGGCAAGAGTCAGTCACAAATCAAGGGACTAAACGTCCGTCTTCTACCTCACCAAGTCAGAGGTGTCGAATGGATGAAGCGTCGCGAGCTTGGTCCAGTCAAGAAGGGCAAGGTTCCAAAGGGCGGTATCCTTGCAGATGATATGGGTCTTGGCAAAACTTTGCAATCCATCTCACTCATTCTCACCAACCGAAAACCAAAGGACTCTGATAAACTTCAAGGCGTTGAAAGTTCAACTCTGGTCGTAGCACCGCTCGCTTTGATCCGACAATGGGAAGCAGAGCTAAAGGACAAGATTGCCGATTCCCACAAACTAAAGGTCCTGGTTCATCACGGCCCGCAGCGCACCAAGAACTTCAAAGATCTTCGTCGGTATGATGTCGTTATCACGACCTATCAGATCCTAGTGTCTGAACATGGCCATACCAATGGCTCGGTTAAGGCTGGCTGTTTTGGTCTGCATTGGTACCGTGTCATCCTGGACGAGGCGCACACCATCAAGAACCGCAATGCCAAGTCGACAAAGGCATGCTACGACCTTCGAAGCGTCTATCGCTGGTGTCTCAGTGGCACCCCTATGCAAAACAACTTGGACGAGCTTCAGAGTCTGGTCAAGTTCTTGCGCATCAAACCGTATGATGACCTTGCCGAATGGAAACACCATATCGAGGCGCCAATGAAGCGAGGCGAAGGAGATGTGGCCATTCAACGACTGCACAGTATCCTTCGATGTTTCATGAAGCGACGAACCAAGGAAATTCTCAAGGAGCCGGGCGCCCTAGATGCTGGCGGTAGCAAGTCCGATTCAAAAGATGGCGAAGAAAAGAGCGCCACGTCGGACTTCAAGATCACCGAGAGAAAAGTTGTCTCATTGCAAGCCAAATTTTCTCCCGCGGAACGACGCTTCTATGACCGTCTCGAGCTGCGAACCGACAAGAGCATCCAGAGCATGATGAAATCCAAGAATGTCAATTACGCCAATGCCCTTGTCTTGCTGCTACGACTCAGGCAAGTCTGCAACCATCCCAAGCTTGTCGAGGGCAAGCTGGAAAAGGACAGGGAGGCACTGAACACGGAAACGAAACCCAAGAAGAACGATGCCGATGTTGACGAGCTCGCAGACCTGCTCGGCGGACTTGATGTTCAGGCTAGACACTGTGACATTTGCGGTTGGGAGCTGGACAAGGACAATCGCGTGCAAGGAAAGGACATGTGCAAATCATGTTCTGAAGACTTGGAATATTTCAATAACCACGATGATGGTGACGATCCCGAAAGCCCCAAGAAGGTCAGAAAGCCCAAAGCAAAGGTCAAGAAGGTGGTTCGCGAGCAGGTCAAGACGGAGCTCGTCAAGCGCAAACCGAGAAATCGCAAGACTGTTGTCGATAGCGATGACGAAGGTGATCAGTCCATCATCAAGCCAGCCCGCAAGCCAAGAAATCGAGCTGCCATTATTGACAGTGATGATGAGGAGGATGAGGGGAGCTGGATTGTTTCTGGCGATGAACAAGGTCCCTTGCGGCTGGGCAAGGCTGGCGGCACCGATGATGAGAATGCCGAAGGCGAAGGCGAATCTATCAATACGGCCGACTCGGAAAGCGACTCCGAAGAAGATGGCAGTAAACTGGATAGCTTCATTGTTCGTGATGAGGAAGACACCAAACCAGAAGATGCCGACAAGACTCTCGATGATTCTGAATCTGAAGAAGAGTTCGAGTCAATTTCTGTCATCAAATCCAAGGTCGAGGCTGAGAAAGCTAGAGCCGCTCTCAAGTCTGAAAGCTCGAGTGAAGAGACAGAGGACTCGGATTCCGAGGATGGAATCGAGGACGACCTCGATTCGGACTCTGACGAAGACCAGTCACTGAATCCTTGGTCCACTGGGAGACACAGGAACAAGGAAAAGACTCCGCTCGTCCTGGCTTCGGCAAAGATCCGCGAGCTCATGAAGATCTTGCACAATGAGGTCGACGACCACAAATTCATCGTCTTTTCTCAGTTCACATCCATGCTAGATATTGTTGAGAGGTTTTTCAAGAAAGATGGCATCCGCTACACTCGATACGACGGTGGCATGAGAAACGATGCACGTGAAGCTGCCCTCGACTCTTTGCGCAACGATCCCCGCACCAGAGTACTGCTCTGTTCCCTCCGTTGCGGAGCTCTGGGTCTGAACCTGACAGCCGCTAGCCGAGTGGTCATCTTGGAGCCCTTCTGGAACCCTTTTGTCGAGGAGCAAGCCATTGACCGTGTGCACCGTCTCACCCAGAAAGTCGACGTGGTGGTTTACAAGCTCACGGTCGAGAACACGGTCGAAGAAAGAATCCTAGAACTCCAAAACAAGAAGCGCCTCTTGGCCGAGCAGGCCATTGAGGGTGGCATGCGCAAGGATGGCTTGAAGCTTGGCCTCAAGGAGCTGATGGATCTGTTTAGGCCGGTGGGTAACAATGTTAGAATCGCTAGCCCCGAAGACTATTACGATGCCCAGCAAATTGGCCGAGATCTGAGGGCCTATGTTAAGAGACCAAAGCAGAAGCCTACACAAGAGAATAGTGTCTATGGTAGACGGTGGTAGACAAAACCCACCAGGATTCACGAGTGGATGACATGATTTGATGAGGTTACAGAGGAAATATGGATCGGCTATGATGGCACGGGAGATGACACGGCTGGTTGCACGGATCATACACATTGGAGGCGTTTTGACGGAGGTTTCCCTTTTCCGGATACTGAACACGTAAAAGGTGTACCGTATTGGTGAGCATGCTTTACGATTTGATAATGAAACATGTTGTACCATTCAATACTATTTGTTGATGAAGAACAAGTTTATCTGCCCCCAAGAATCTGCCAAGGTACAAATTGCAAGTTCTAGCAAATGATTAGGTAATTGTGAAGCGTCTGTTTATCAGTCAAGATTTTTGACAATTTTCGTCGAGAAATGGACACCGAAACTCCTTGCTATATGCTTTATACTGTTGGATGGATGCTCAAAAGGAGAAATTCTAGTCTTTTCTCTGCTGCTCAGATGCCGGCTGTGCCCCCGCCGTTTCCGCCCGGCGGGTCAACATACGGGTCAAAGCCCATTTTCCGCGAGGTTTCGGCCCTCGCGGCCCAGCGCTCTTTCCCGTGGAGGCCACTCTCTGAAGCGGATTCATCCAGGTAGAATTTGAGAACATGGTCGGGGATGGAGAGGTGAGTGGTCTGTTCAAACTCTTGAAGGCTGGCAAGACGGAGCAACATCTCGAGCAGCGAGAGCGAGGTTCGAATGGCCCCAAACGGCGACCGTTCTACCGTACTGGGGGACAGCGATGCCAGCCTGTCGTGGTGATGGCCATGAACGAGGTCTGCAGATACCGAGGAGCCAATGGCTTCGTGGCCGTTGCTGTGTCGATGATACGAGCTTGAAGACCGCGAGGATGAGTGGCCGGATCCGTTGGCGATGCTCATGCGCTGTAATTGGCTGACAAGATTGCTGTCCACTGATGTTCTATGTAACGCTAGAGGTTTGGTGGTCTTGGGGATTGGTGAAGTGCCGTCCCGTGGTCGTACAACGGGCTCATGGTCTTCGTCATCTAGGGACGAGGTTGAGGCAGTGTCGTCGTCATTGAAATCAAAGACCTCGAGTGCGAGCCATTCCGGATCAAGATGGCTTGGTATGGTCCATGGTGATGTTGTAAAAGTTTCGTCCACAGCCTTTCCTTCAGGAAAATCACTCTCCTCATGAGTTAATTGCTCCGCTGCCTGACTCTCTTCCCGAAGTTGGCGATCAATGTCATCCTGATCACTACATTCGGACAGAGTGGAGTCGGAGACAGAATCAGGAGCCTCTATACTTGGGATCAATCGAGTTGACTTTTCCTGAATCTGGAGGTTGCCGTTAGCTGCTGTGGGGTTGGGAGTCATTGAAGAGGTGTCTCTTTTCAATAGCAAAACCGGATTGCTGGAGGCACCATCTTCGTTATTAATGTTCAGTATCCTCCCTACGTCCGCGTAAAACATCTTTGAAATCTGTCCAATGGGTATGTTCTCTCTGACGCCAGCAAGAGAGAGACCATCGTATGATCCAGGTTCAAGGTTGCCGTTTTCGAATGTATGAACTCGTCCATCATCCAAGTCTTCGAGAATCTGCAGCTGATATGCGTATCCCATGGCTGGTCTACTCTCCTGGTCTGTTTCCAACTCCTCGTTATCCTCGAAACCTGTGGGTATGCGATATAGCCGGACGCGTGCCTTGTGTATGACTTCTTGCCACATTGGTTTCCTCTGTCCTTCCTCGATGCCATACGCCTCGCCGTTTTCTGCCGAAGCGTGGCCGCGGAATAACATGTAAAGCGACAGGGTGAAGTCTGGTCCTATCTGCATGGGCCGGAATGGATCGAGGACGAACTGTGAGTCGCTCACATTGACCAACATGCTCGCCTGGAGCAGACGCGAAGGAGAAAATGTAGACTGCTCAGTCTGAACGCCACCAATCGCAGAAACCCAAAGGTTGATGGAAGGAATCAGGTCATCGATGCTGAGCATGAGCTGCTTTGTTTCTGCTAGGATGGAGAGCAGCTCTGCCCGGCCATCTCGGGCAGATGGGGGCTTCAAGCCCCTGGCGGTCCGCTCTTCGAGAATGGCGGCATCCTGATACCTTGCGGCCAGCAGGTCAATATCCTCTCGGAGTTCTCTGCCTACTCGTACCACGGCCTCCAGTGCTGTATTGCCTCTTGTGTAGCGAAACTCGATAGACTCCAAGATTGGCGAGATGAGCTGTCAGGAAAATTAGTGATGGGGGCCCAAGTTCATTGCTACGAGCACTGACCTCAATTTTCCGGGCCAAGCGCCGTTGCAAAGCAGCCAGCTCTGCTCTTAGAGGCTGATCGTCAACAGTCTGTTGTGGTTGTGAGGCATGTGAGCAGGAGATACTGAGAGAGAGCGTCCAAGTGCAGCTTGACTCACCTTGAGCAGCCTGGAGCCTTGTTGGACCACGAGGCTCGAGGTCAATGCTACAGCCGATCGTATCGCATAACTCGTGGCATGGTAAGACACCCGAGCCAGAAATGCATCCATGACTACCGTAAGAGACTTGGTATGTAATGGAACATGTCTTGCTTAGGTAAGATTACCTTTTCCCCTCGACACGCATAAAATGATGTCTCTAGGAGAGAAGCAATATCGGATACGGGGGTTATGGAACTCAAGGGAAAGAGCGGGTAAGTGGATGAAATCTAGTGAAAGTAGAGTAGAGAGTCGTCACGAGAATCACTTTGTCAGACGTCCTGTACATTAGACAATACACGTATAGTACAACAACAACAAAAAAGTTGTTTTCAAGTGCACGGGGCCGACTTTAGGTGAAGTCGATTGGGCGTTTGTTTGCACACGAAATGCATGAGGTCCTCTCAGGTACGTGCCTTCCTTACCTTACCTACCTAGGCCATCCGGGGTTGTCTAGCGGGTCCTGTCCCCTTTGAGGTTTGTCCAGGCAGACAACAAGCACAGTGCCCAGCCTTTAACAGGGTCTCTCAGCGAATCATCTCCAGCCCTTACTGCCTATTTCGGTGGGGTCATGGTAGGTTTAATGCTGGAAATTTGGCCAAGTGCTGGGCGTCTTTCTTCAATTCGTACAGTGCTTTAGCGTCACTCACACGGTAATGCCCATCGTCAATGTGAATATGTGACGTTCATGCCCGAATTCTTTACTGTTTACATACAGTTTCCCCCCCTTCTAACATTATTTCTGCTGATCACACGGGTGAAAGGTGGTATATGTATTGCCACCCTCTCTGATATCCAGGTATAATAGGTACAATTATATGATCCTGGTGTTAGGCATGACATGCTCGAGGTGCAACATTGGCCCAACTGCCGTCATTGGCGGGGCATGAATGAAGCGAAGAAAGGGAACAACCCCGCTGATTAGGTACCTACTTCGAGGCACAGGGAAGAAATGGCCACTGGCCTCTTCGGTGAAGTACAAAAAAAAACCGAAAGACTGCTGATAATTAGGCGGAATTCATTGTATGATGGGAAAAGCACGGTCGGAGTCAATAGAGATCTATCCCGCCGATATCCTGTTTTCAGCAACTTTAGGCATCAGAACGAAATTGACTCATAAAAGTGATGACATACGAAGTACACAGGGATTAAAATCGAGTTGTAAACAGACATGTAGGTAACGGGCGCTGGAGATTCCCCCTGTTGGACAGCAATTGATCGGATTTGTGACCCAGTGACTGAGACTTGACTGCACATCCCGCCGACCACCCCCAGCAGCACACTTTGCATTTAAAAATTGCCCCGCACTAGAT
Source organism: Pestalotiopsis fici W106-1 (assembly GCF_000516985.1). Classification (NCBI taxonomy): domain Eukaryota; kingdom Fungi; phylum Ascomycota; class Sordariomycetes; order Amphisphaeriales; family Sporocadaceae; genus Pestalotiopsis; species Pestalotiopsis fici. The sequence continues at coordinate 1,887,998 of NW_006917102.1, forward strand.
TCTTGAGTCGCTGGCTCCGTCGCTTTTGCTCGTCCAACAATTTTATCAAACCGACGACACCCAAGGACACGAAGGGTCTCACATTTTTCTCCTTCACGATCTTTCGCTTGTCCACATCGACGACGAGTTACTGCTTAGCGTTCTCAAAGTCGCCCTTACACACACAAAGAAAGACAAAATGTCGGACCTCAACTCATGGGAAGACGACCCGTCGGCACAGGACGAGAACCTGTCGCGCCAGGCGCAAAATTTGAACCTCAACAACCAGCAACAGTCCCAAGGCGGCTTCCGCCCCGGTGTCGCTTCATTCCAGCCCGGCGCTGCTTCCTTCACTCCCGGCGCTCAGGCCTACGGTGGCTACCTCCAGTATGGTGGCCAGCAGCAGCAGCAGTTCTACGGCGGCCAGCAGGGCTTCTATCCTCAGTACGGCGGTCAAGGCTTCAACCAATACAACCAGGCCGGTTATAGTGGAGTCTACGGCCAGCAAGGTCAGGCCGGATTCAACCAGGGCTACGGTATGTGTTATGACCTCAATCCTGCCGAATGCCAGCGTAAATTCTAACATGACGAAACCCTAGGCCAACAATACCCTCAGTATGGCCAGCAGCAATTCCAACAAAACCAACCCCCAAGACAACCCCAGCAGCAGCAAGCCTCGAAGCCCACTCCTACTATTGCCAAGCGCCCTGATCCTGCTGCCGCTCCAGCTGCCGCAAAGCCAACAGTCGAGAAGGCCGGAGGTACCAAGGTTTTGAGCATCGGCGCCGATCCTGCTAAGCCCAAGGTCGCCACCGAGGGCGCGACCAAGGTCCTTTCCATTGGTGTCCCCGCACCTCCCAAGGATGAGCCCAAGAAGGAGGAGGAGAAGCCCGCAGCCGGTGCTGAAGCTGGAGCCAAGGCAAGCGCTGCCAAGGCTATCGAGAAGACTGGAGAGACCACCAAGACTGCCAGCGGAAGAACCTCGCCAACCCCATCAACTGGCTCGGGCAGATCCAGCCCCGGAAGAGCTTCCAAGGCCGCCGAAAAGCGAGATGCCGATGCTGTCGCCAACGAGCAGTCCGCTGACGTTGATGAGGCAACGCTGAAGGAAATGTACGGAAAGGAGCACATGAACATCATCTTCATTGGCCACGTTGATGCTGGCAAGTCTACCCTCGGAGGTTCCATTCTTTACGCTACTGGTATGGTCGACGACCGAACTCTGGACAAGTACAAGCGCGAAGCCAAGGAACTTGGCCGTGAGACTTGGTATCTCTCCTGGGCTCTGGATCTTACCAAGGAGGAGCGCTCCAAGGGTAAGACTGTCGAGGTTGGAAGGGGTTTCTTCGAGACTGAAAAGCGCCGCTACTCAATTCTCGATGCGCCCGGCCACAAGACATATGTCGCCAACATGATTGGTGGTGCCGCTCAGGCTGATGTTGGTGTTCTTGTCATCTCCGCCCGAAAGGGTGAGTACGAGACAGGTTTCGAGAAGGGAGGACAGACCCGTGAGCACGCCATGCTGGCCAAGACCCAAGGAGTCAACAAGTTGGTGGTGGTCATTAACAAGATGGATGACCCTACTGTCAACTGGTCGGCCGAGAGATACAAGGAGTGTACCACCAAGCTGAGTCAGTTTCTCAAGGGAACCGGCTTCAACCTGAAGACGGATGTGTTCTTCATGCCCATTGCTGCACAGCAGCTCATGGGTATCAAGGACAGAATTCCCGAGGGAGTCTGCTCCTTCTACAACGGACCATCTCTGTTGGAATACCTCGACAACATGTCCACCATGGAACGCAAGCTTAACGCACCCTTCATGATGCCCGTGGCTGCCAAATACCGTGACATGGGTACCATGATTGAGGGTAAGGTTGAGGCTGGTGTGATTAAGAAGGGAATGTCCTTGATCATGATGCCGAACAATGATAAGGTCGATATTTCTGCAGTGTACACTGAAACGGAAGAGGAAGTTGGCATTGCACAAAGCGGTGACCAAGTCCGTCTCCGACTCCGTGGTCTCGAAGAGGAAGATATCATGCCCGGTTTTGTGCTGTGCTCGCCCAAGCGTTTGGTCCACAAGGTTGCCGAGTTTGAGGCTCAGATCCGTATTCTGGATCTGAAGAGCATTCTCTCCGCCGGATTCAACTGCGTCATTCACGTGCACACGGCGATTGAAGAAGTTACTTTCTCAGCCCTGCTTCACAAGCTCCAGAAGGGCACCAACCGTAAGAGCAAGCTGCCTCCGTCCCACGCCAAGAGAGGAGACAGCATCATTGCGCGTCTGCAAGTCATTGGTGGAGCTGGCCAGATCTGTATTGAAAAGTTCGAGGACTACCCGCAAATGGGACGATTCACTCTGAGAGACCAGGTAAGTGACCTTCAGCACTGTGCGAGTTATCCTCTGATATGAACACACTGAACTAATTGATGCCAAATAGGGTCAAACCATTGCCATTGGCAAGATTATCAAGCTCATCACGGACGGATCTTCCTAAGCAACGAACCATTATGACTGAATGAGAAGAATGACTGCAGGGGTCCAGAACTAGTCACGGGTCTTGATTTGCGCCACGCCACATTCAAGGACACGTTAGTGACGAACAGAAGCTTCCCCAAAGCAGGTACAGATAGCCAGCCAGGTTGGCCAATGCAGGAGCGGGAGCGGGAAGACCCGTCAATCCAGATTACCAATGGCTGTTTTGACGCTTCCGAGATCTGCTTAGTCGATCTAGATCAATCAGAACCGCACTGCTGGGTTCAAGAGTCTTTAGCATAGAAAGAAGCCTGTATCCAGGCTATGATTGGTCGCGCTGGGCGACGTGGAAGAAAAAAAAGATTTGTCAACCTTGCTATATTTGAATTTCCACTATATGGCATGCAATATTGAGGACTTGAATTGAGATCCTGCAGACTGTGACCAAATCTTGTGTAATCACTGAAGTGAGAAACTAAATAAGTAAGTCCACATATGATCATGATCAACCCGTAGTGCTATTCGCTGGATAAATTCATGTATCTGGTCCTAGTGAATGGGAGTAATGGCTTTGATTGGCAATAACGCTGCGTTCAAGATCCGAGTTTTCAAGAGAAAAAGGAGACGGGACATGCGAGTAGAATTGACATGGCTCATGAAAAAACTTTAGATTTCAGGCATCGAATTGGAAGGGTTGCTTTTGGAAATGTTTGATATGCATGACCAAGGGAGACAAATCGGAAGCAAACTTGGATTCCGACGAGATTTTAGGGAAATAAGGGAAAAGAGCGTCGTAATGATGATATCCCGATGCCCAACGCAAGTGTGGAGCAGGACGTTTATCATTTTTGAAAGATACATGATGGAAAACAGCGTGTCGTCCTGCCGTTCATCATGATGCCAGCAGGCCGCCCCGATTTGTCCCGAAAACGCAAGTGTATACTCTGATCGGGGCAAATCGGCCGCAGATGCAGCGAGTATACCACATCGGGACATGTCGGGAGCAAGGGTGACGTTCCTTTGGTTCCCAGCCGGCGTACAGCGTAGTACAGAGATCCAGTTGGCTGCATGATGCAAGGGAGAGAGATCTACAGTATGTACCCTATCTAACTCCTAGCAGGAGATGGCGCGGATCTTTGTTCAAGCTGGAAAGAGACATGTGAAGCATTAGCTTCCGTCAAGTTTCAGATTTGGCGATAGGTGAAATGTTCGGGAAGAATCGGTACGAGGAAATACAAGGCTTGATTCCGGGATAATAATGGAGGCTGTGCTGGGTCCCAGTTGTTATCGAGGCGGGTTGACTCTTTTCCTTACCGGCAGAACGGAACGGTTCGTAGCTAAGCAAAGCCAAGCCCAGTCCTGTCAAACGTCCATGCAGTGCAGCCAGCGTAACGTGGAAAAGATGAGAGCAAGCACAGGAAAAAAGCTTGTGATATTGGGCTCTAGAACTCGTCCCTCTTCCGCCTTTCTGGTTCCTCTCTTCTTGGCAGCGTTGACTGTGGATTTTGGGATTCCTCCTTTTCCGAGCTGATCTACTAACATAACCTAGACCGTTCCATGGTATCAATTATTTGTTCCGCCCAAGGGGCAGCATTACTAGCAGAGAGGTTACACATGTTTTCCGTCACATGGGCTTGTTGTAATTCGTTTTGAACCCCACAAAAAAAAAAGTACAAACGTCACGAGGGCATGTCCGTGTCTCTATTAAAATTCTATTTTATCTTATTTATTTTTGTTTCCTATTGCCGGCCATGGCCGGGTCTATGCTTGAGCCGACGTTACGTAAAAATTGGGCTCTGCTCTTCATGCAAGAATACAAACGTTGATCCGATCTGCCATTTTTGCAATTATGTGTAACATGCAAAGCTTCTACTGCTACACTGGCACACGACACACATAAAAACTTGTTGCACTAGGCAAGCCTTTGGACCAATGGCGGAAGACAAGTTTGCCAATGACGCGCCGCTGATAAGCCGATTATAGAAATTATCATGGACAAAATGGATATGGGCGGTTCAATCAATGCCCCTCCACCCCGCAAAGATGCGGAGGATATCGGAAAGAGAAACGATTTGTCCCCCCATGTTTGCTTTCTGCCCCCCTCCTTCCCCTACGGCTAGCCCCAATCGCGGGATGAGGCTCGGGAGTCTTGTGGAAAATACAGGCTAGAAATGGCCCCAGCTAGCGGGGCGCTGGGCTGAGCTGAGCATACTGATCAGGCACCTGGACCTGGGCTCTTCCTGCACTTTTTCTTGTCTTGGGAACGAAAAAAACGTGGAACTTGTGCATTGCACGCTGAGAAAGTCTGGGCTTTTTCTTGTCGTCTTATTCTTGGGCCCGGTCACTAGTCTTGGTAGTTTCGGTACCTCCAGCATGCAGAAGCTTTGCTGCAATGCCCATGACGGCGTGAGTCCGGCGAGTACTCTCCTTCTTGTACTCCTGTTCAAATGTTGCGCAAGAAGTAATGACGTGACTTCTTGAGAAGAGTCAAATAATACAGTGAATACTAGTAAAACTTCCGATCATGTACTGCAATATGTTGCTTCTCAATGGCCCTCTCAAGAAGAGGTGAATATGCGTAGTAACCCGCCAAGACCGAATAGGACTTCAGCACATGGCTTCCGCCCAATGCCCAGATCTGGGGCAGGTTTTCCTTTTCCCCACAAGACGGGTTTGGAATCTGGGATCAGCGCACACATCCCGGCTCCCTCTTCAAGTTTCCGTCTCGTGCTCCCGAGATTCTCCTGGCCTACTGTGGCTCAAGGGACTAAAAGCAGTATGGACTTTCAGCGTAGGGTCATCTTTGACACGAGGCTAACTAGTGAAGAAAAGGGCAAAGGAGGACAGACTGGGGTCTGAGCGAGGGGCACCCACGAGAATGCCCCTCCTATCCGTCTTCGTGTCCCGCACCGCCAATGGTGCCCTTCGAAGTTCGGGTAGCATTTTGATCGTCATGGCCGTCATCATCATCCGGGGCGGAAAAGGTTCGCGGGCGGTAGTTGGCAGGCATGATGAATGTGTTGCCCTGCCCACGGTTGGCTTTTTAGTCAGTTACAATAGTCGACCTTGTGATTTCAGGAGCAAGAGATGAGTGAGGCTTTCCAAAGTGCGGAAAGCAGTGCAGTAACTGTCACAAAAAAATTTGAACGAGAATTGAGTGTCAATGGGCACCCAAACTTACATCACCGCAAAGTACTGCGACCCGGTCAGATGGCCCCGTATAAGTGAGGATCTGGGGAAAGTGGGCGGGGGGCCGCTGGGCAAGGTACATGTGCACATGCTATACATTGAACCACATCATAGCCAGGTACACGCGTTGAATCTCCAACCAAGAACATTATTGTTGTCAATTTCCCGTTGTTGGTTCCGTCAACTTGCACTGATAACGAAGGCATGTTTACATGCCGACCTCTTTGGAGTATTCAAGAAGACCACGAATGTAGGGTTGCAGCATTTCATCACACCTAACCCTTAGTGTTATGCAAAAGAGCAAAAAAGAATACCCCTCGTGCAACCATGGACGATGAATACATGCCGCCACTAATCAGGGTACCTACTTGTGTATGTACATTGATACGCTATTCATCACGATGCATCCATGTTCGCCATTTTCAATGATTGATTCAAGTCCCGTTCACGATACTTTGGTACATGATGTATGTTCATCCGGGGTTGCAGGGGCTCAAGCTGGTCGCCGCTCCGGTTTGAATTCGTGGCCCCGTTGCCCAATCACTATTGTCAGAAAGGTGCCGGCCTATGGCATGTGGCCATTTACTTTCGGTTGATCCACCACTCGCTCTGGCTTCTTATATCCTCGGTTTCGGCCCATGAATTTAGAGGCCCACGACTTGCAAGCTTCAAGGCATTATTATCGTCGCCCTGAATCGCCCGTATATCACCGGAAACCAAGTGGATCTCCACTAAGCCATCAGCTCCCTCCCCCAGAGATACTATTATCATTGACCCCACGAGCCCGAAAACGACTTGTATAATAAGAACCATGGCCGACCCCGTTGCCAGAACTGCTTCTCCTTATCCCGACAAGAACGTTAAAGGACCTCGTTCAAATCAGCAGCTCCATTCCGCCGTTGCCCATTCTCTCCTCCAAGACCGCAAGAGTGAGTTTTTACCAAACAGCCCAATCTTGAGCTCTTGCAAAAAAATAGAAGAGAAGAGAGAGACACGGGGAGAGGATTGCTGGAATATAAGTCCGTATTTACTAACAATGACCATCTAGTGATTTCCAACAACAAAGTCAACAAGACCGCCCTCCACCCCGGTGGCATTGAGTAGGCCGTCCTGAATTCACAATACACGGAATAATATCAACTAATACGATCGTTTAGGCCCCATCAGGAGGTGGAACACACAGAACTTGAAATTGAACTTCACGACAAGGCACACATCGATTACGACAGAGTCGCAATTGTACGTCTATATACAAATATGCATATATTCGTGCCTCAAGCACACATGGCTAATTTGCTTCTTTTCACTACAGATCCCTAACCCTTCCGTTGCCGCACTTTACGAAGATGCTCTTGTATACGAAGTCGGTTCAGCCATTGCTTCCAGCGGTGCCCTGACAGCATACTCTGGCGCAAAGACCGGACGTTCTCCCTCAGATAAGAGAATCGTCAAGGAGGCATCATCAGAAAACGATATCTGGTATGTTGGGCAGATATCTACATTCACATCATGGCCCATTTCCACTAACACGCGACATAGGTGGGGACCAGTTAACAAGCCCATGGCTCCTGAGGTATGCGATCAATGCTGTTCATCTGAACATGATTTCTTTCACTGGGCTGTTTTTCGTGCCACGCTCGGCGGAAACAGTCTCCCCTACACAATTGCATTCACTGCTTCTCCTGTCACTTCCCCCTTCACCAAGACATTCCAATTACCCCGCCAAGTCTCACCCCCGCAATAACATGGTTTTGACCTTTCGGTCATATGGACACTTTTGGGGCGTCATTGAGTTTTTGGGCCTCGGATCCCTACTGGCGTAACTGTTTTACCTCGGGAATCCAGTCCATATTTTCAGCCCAGACAGCATCACGATTTGGAGACTCGCTACGAGCTTTTATCGTTTGGCTGCTTGTCATACCCTTGCAGCTGGTGGCGTCATAATTGGATGGGCGGGCGACCGACCCCAAGCTGCCGGCTAGTCGTTCTTAGCCCTGCTGCTGTACCCCGCCTATTCCGCATCCCGCTTCCGCCTGCGCAGACTCCAGACGATCGGCCTTAGTGGGTCTATTCACGTGTCTCCCCGGTTCAACAGCACATGTCCTATTACGGAATTCGACCATTCTTGAAAACGGTTTCATTTGCTGACATGTCAAACTTTATTAGGTGTGGAAAATCAACCGCGAGCGTGCCATTGACTACCTGAACACAAGGACGAGAATCTACGTTGTTGACGGTTACGCCGGCTGGGACGAGAAGTACAGAATTCGTGTCAGAGTTATCTGTGCCCGTGCCTACCATGCTCTGTTCATGCGCAACATGCTTATCCGCCCTCCCCGTGAGGAGCTGGAGCACTTCCACCCCGACTACACCATCTACAATGCCGGTACTTTCCCCGCCAACAGATACACTGAGGGTATGACCTCGGGTACTTCCGTTGCCATCAACTTTGCCGAGAAGGAGATGGTCATTCTTGGTACTGAGTACGCCGGTGAGATGAAGAAGGGTGTTTTCACTGTTCTCTTCTACGAGATGCCCATCAAGCACCACGTCCTGACTCTGCACTCCTCTGCCAACGAGGGCAAGAACGGCGACGTTACTCTCTTCTTCGGTCTGTCTGGTACTGGCAAGACTACTCTGTCTGCCGACCCCAACCGTGCCCTGATTGGTGACGACGAGCACTGCTGGAGTGACCGCGGTGTGTTCAACATCGAGGGTGGCTGCTACGCCAAGTGCATTGGCCTGTCGGCCGAGAAGGAGCCCGATATTCACGGTGCCATCCGCTACGGCTCCGTTCTGGAGAACGTCGTCTTCGACCAGGAGACCCGTGAGGTTGACTACGACGACGCCACTCTTACCGAGAACACCAGATGCGCCTACCCCATTGAGTACATCTCCAACGCCAAGATTCCCTGCTTGTCGAACAACCACCCCAGCAACATTATCCTGTTGACCTGTGACGCTCGCGGTGTCCTGCCACCCATCTCCAAGCTCAACAGCGCCCAGACCATGTTCCACTTCATCTCTGGTTACACCTCCAAGATGGCCGGTACTGAGGATGGTGTCACTGAGCCCCAGGCCACTTTCTCGTCCTGCTTCGCTCAGCCCTTCTTGGCTCTTCACCCCATGAAGTACGCCAAGATGTTGGCCGAGAAGATTGAGCAGCACTCTGCCAATGCCTGGCTCCTCAACACCGGTTGGGTCGGTGCCGGTTACACCCACGGTGGCAAGCGTTGCCCGCTCAAGTACACTCGTGCCATCCTCGACGCCATCCACTCGGGTGAGCTCGCCAACGCCCCGTACGAGACCTACGAGGTCTTCAACCTCCAGGTTCCCAAGACCTGCCCCGGCGTCCCCGACGAGCTGCTCAACCCCGCCACCGCCTGGACCGCCGGCAAGGAGAGCTTCCAGCAGGAGGTCAAGAAGCTTGGCGGTCTCTTCATTGAGAACTTCAAGAAGTACGAGTCGGAAGCTACTGACGACGTCAAGGCTGCCGGCCCTGTTGTCTAAATTTGAGGCTTCGCGGCCCCCTTTTTGTTTAGCAACTTATTTCCATCGCATTTCAGCTGGGTTGGGTTTTTTTCCTCGTTTGGGATTTTCTTTTTGATTTTTTTCATGATGGCGACATGATTTTTGTGTCTGCCTTGGGACGATCCTCAGAGCGTCGGGTCGTGAAGTATTGCTACATATATACCTTGTGAGGAGGAGAGACAAATTTGGTTACTGGATAGCATTGAGGAGAAGAGTGCAGCTTCTAGTGCAGAATTCCGCTGTACAAAACTCCTTGGTTGCTGTAGGCAAGGTGGGCGGATGGTGAAAAAAGGAAGCCGGTGTCTCTATTAACATGAGGCTCGTTTAGCTGCTATATGCCGGACAAAGGATAGATACCGGCTAAGAATGAATGAAAGCAAAACTGTCAAAACTCTTTCGCGTCTCATTGCAATTGTGTATCGCCCATGAGCTAGTCCTATGTGAAACACAAGAGTGGTAAATTACAATTTTAATTGAGATGGAGGCCGTTGTATTCCTCTGCCCAAGAAATTACCCGATACGAATTCTGAATGACAACAAATGAGTTGGTCTTGAAATAAAGGAATAACCTCATGTGCAACACTACATAGACGTCCGTAGTGTATTCGCCAGATGATATGATCAGCTTGCTTAGTGCTTAGGCAGATTCAAGTATAGAAAAGGGAGTTTGCATCTTTAGTGGAACCCATCAAACCCCCGCCCAGCAGCAGGCCGAAATCCAAAAGCATCTTCTACACGCATTCACATTAACGGATCTGACACGCATCGTCTTTAGACCGGCACCAACTTACCTATTCGTTACCTTGCAAATCCGCATAAATATAACAGGTAGGCTTCTTGATTCTTGTTGATTACTTTACTTCACCGTCCTGACTAATTCTCGAAAAGAAGGATTGCACTATTCGCAGCCGCTGCCTGCACCTTTGATGATCTGATCTGACCATTGCCATGACGGGCTCGAAAGCAATGGCATCAGAGGAACCCATCAGGCGGCCGCAACAGCTGCCGTCAGCAAACCACGAGGTGATTGTGCTGCTAGAGGGCGTGCACCTGACGTTCGAGGACATCGACACGGCGCCCAAGTCGCACGAGCTCATTTCGTATCACCGCATCACGGCGCCGGACCAGGTCCGCGAACGCATTCAATGCGCCAGTATCGTCATTGCCACACAGTGCCGCATCAACGCCGACAGCTTGGGCGAGGCGCCTTATTTGTGAGATCCCCGTGGTTTCCTTCATCGCCCGTCACAGTAGGCCGGAGATGGTGAACCGGGAGAAAGAAGTATTCAAAACAGGCTGACATGTCCCTTTTTGTTGTTCAGAAAATGCGTCATCACGCCTACTGCTGGCACAAATCATATAGATGTAGACGAGTGTCGGCGCCGCGGCATCAAGGTGGCCAGGTGTGAAGGCTCGACCTCTCCGGCCGTTGCAGAGCACGCGCTGAGCATGGTAAGGCTTCCTGACTTGCTGCAACGAGCAAGAGTCTTCGTTGAGAGTACTGTGGTGTTTTCTTTCGCTGCATTGAGATTGACGGGAAATGACAGTACTTTGCCACCAGACGGAAAACTGTGATATTTCACAATGAAGTCCGAAACGTGGACGAGGAAAACAAGAACTCGTGGAAACGAGAGGGCAGTATCGCGTACAAGATGCAGCTAGCCAATGGCCAGGCGCCGTGTTCCATTGAGCAGGAAGTCGTGGGTATCATTGGATACGGCAGCATCGGTAGGGCAACCAAAAACCGCTAGGAAATGACATTTGTTCGCAAAGAACTAACATAATGGTATCTAGGGAAGCGCCTCGCCACCTTTTGCAAAGCACTGGGGATGGAGGTGCTCATCTCGGAGAGAAAGGGGGCTCTCGAGACCCGCAAGATCCCTAGCAGCCACGGCGACGACGGCGCCGCTATCGACCGCGTCCCCTTTGACCAAGTCATCAGGACCGCCACCGTCGTGGTGCTGTGCTGCACCTTTACCGAGGCGTCGCGCCACATGATTGACGCGGCCGAGCTCGGCGCGATGCGGCCCGAGGCCGTCATCATCAACGTGTCCCGGGGCGGCATCATGAACAATGCGGCCGTGGTGGCCGCGCTGCGGGCCCGGCGCATCTCGGGCGTCGCTGTCGATGTGTTTGACCAGGAGCCCGCCAGCAGTGCCGAGGAAAGTGCCCTGCTGGCCGAGGATACGCGGGATTTGAATATCATCTTTTCTCCGCATGTGGGATACCTGTCTACCAAGACTATTCTGACAATGAAGACCATGGTTAATGGCCATATCAAGAGTTTTGTACAGGGGGATTATTCCAAGTTTGAAGCCTGATTTAGTAACATATTCATGTTGATCGAATTCATTGAATTAAAGATTCAGGGTAACATATAGTTATCATTCAAATGTAATGACACTACTGCAGAACCTCGAATGCGATAAATACAATAATACATTTACAAAATTGACACGCAATAATGTTTGATAATAAAATATGATGGAGAGGATATATTACTACTCCTCGCAAAACGAGTTTCCAGTTGGGTTCCTTCTAGTATTCCCGTATTTTCTTCTTGTGTTTTTACTTTAATGATACACATATATAATATGTGAGGGCTTTACAGATTTCAGAAAATGTTAAAGAAAGACGAAACGAAACGCAACGAATGGTTTCTAGATCTTTGGTGCTGGCCTTTCGAAGAAAACCCCAATTAGTCTTCTTGTATTGTACGCGTCACTTCTCAGGTCTTGACTATCAATATTGTGTCCACCGGAGACTTCATACCAAGAAAACAAATGACAGACCAATTGCAGATAGCAATCGCCGTCAGAGATCTACACTTAGACACAAGCAGACCCGTGTTTCTTCAATCCCCCAACGTCATTTCAGACTCTGATTCAAATTCCTCAGGGTAAATAGAATACGGACCTCGTTACATGTTTAATTACACTTGGTGGATACATAGTGTTCATGGCACTTATAGCTGCAGAAACCTGAGGACTTGAATTTCTCCTTAGGGAACCCGGACCATATACCAGCTGCAATGGTTTTTGACTGGAACAAACCAGCAGTTGATTTGTTGACGCGGTGGATAACCCCCGGTCATCACAGTCTGTAATGAATAATAGGTAAATGCAAAATATCCTTTCATCAGGTTGCACATGTCACAAAGCAGCTACTTATAAATATGCCACCTGAATATAGCGTTTCGGAGGCTGTTGATTTCAGGGAGGAAGAAAAGGTTGAAATGCCGTCTATTCGCAGGTATATTGGAGACAATTATGCTTAATTTTGTCACCATTCTTAGATATAATTGTAATCTGAACCCTCAAAGTAAGAGTGAACGCTAAAGTACACCTGAGTATCAACAGTTTGTACTATGGGTACTTATGGTCTGTGCACCACTTGCAAATGCCCCGCCGAAAACCCCCACTGCAACCAAGGATCAGGCTGCTGCCCTTCCCAGCCTTGAGAACGTTGCTCCCTCTAACATTACCTACTAGTGTAAGGCGGTCCCTAGAAGAGACCCTACTAGAGCCTGACAAAGCTTCTTACAACACCAGAGGCGCCGTTGAACGGACGCGACCAAAACCAGCAACATTTCGCCATTGCGGCGCCAACTCTCCCTACTCTCTGATGCCAGCAGCTGCATTTCTTACTGCATTTCCAAGGTCGTGCGATCATGAGAGTAGCTCACAATGGATGCAGACTGGGCCGAGGTGAGTGCTTGAAGCACGCGTAATCACAGATGGTGCAGCTTGCGATTAAGCTTTGCTCTTCGAGATGTGTTTTCTGCTCTACGCGCTGCCACCCCCTCCCTCCTTCATACCAATCTTCCACATCGACATAACCAGACCGAGATCAGTGCTGACGAGGTCGACCCCCTCTTCAGGTTTCCCAGACACCTCTCCCTCCGCCGGGGCTTAGAGCACACCACACACCGGTAACGACACTCGCTTTCGATACGAGCCAGGAATTACTCTGGGCGGGCAACGAGTATGGCAGGGTGACTTCATTCTACGGGACGAGTATTCTCAACCAATATACTTCGTTCAAGGCCCACAGCTCCCAAGATGGCAAAATTCACCAGCTGCTATTCAACGACAAGGGCGTCATTGCCCTCGGTTCGCGTAGCGTCCACATGGCCATGCGACGCGGTCCGCCACTATGGAACATTCGACACGAGGCTATGAAAGACTTGCGATGCATGACATTTACCTCCAAAGGCACCGCCGAGATCATTGTTGCCGGCGAGCAGGACAAGATGCTTGTCATTGACGTGAACAAGGGCGAAGTCGTCAAGGTCATCCCCGCTGACGCCCACTACAAGATCATGAGGCGGAGTCGGTATATTTGCGCCGCCACCACTGGTTCGGCGGTCCATATTTTGGATCCTCTGAGCTTCAGAGTCATGAAGACTTGGGCTCCTCATGCCGGGATTGTCCACGACATGGATGCCCAGCACGACTTCATCGTGACCTGTGGCCTTACCTTGCGCTCCGGTTATGCGCAACCACAATACATGTGTGACCTCTTTGTTAATGTCTTCGATCTTAAGAATATGGTTTCCATGAACCCAGTCCCGTTCCCGGCTGGTGGTGCTTATGTGCGCATGCACCCGCGCATGTCTACAACCAGCATCGTTGTATCTCAGCATGGCCAGATCCACGTCGTGGATTTGATGAACCCGAATTCAACCAATGTTCGGCAGACGGGCCTGTTGGTATTCCCATCTGCATTTGATATAGCGCCGTCGGGAGAAGGTATGGCTCTGGCCGATAAGGAATGCAACATTCACCTCTGGGGTGCTCCCTCCAAGATGCACTTTGCTGAAGTCCCTACGCCAATTGAATGGGCTGATCCTGAAACGCCAACCCCGGATGTGGACTGGGATGATAAAACGTATGTCGACATGTATAATGCAGTAGCTTTCTTCGTGACATTTTACTGACTTGAGGGCAGACCATTGAGCACAGTCGGAATGCCCTATTATAGGGAGGTTCTGCTGTCGGCATGGCCGTCGGAGGCGGTATATGAAGTTGGTGCAGCACCCCCAAGAGACGAGCCCGCTTTCATGACAACCTTACAACGTAGAGACTGGGGTTATTATGGCAAGAATACAAGGGGCCTGCGCCGAAACCAGATCGAGGATACCCGAAGATTGCAAAACACGAAAGAATTTGGCCTCATCAACAAGCCGAGATTCCTCAGCGAGCAAGCTCGTGACATTGCACACTCGCCGGCAGGCACACCAGCACCTGAAGAAGTACCCAACGATCCTCTCTCAGAGATTACCAACAACCGAGCATTGGAAAGCCACAAAGTTAGCGTACCCGAGTTATACCAAAGTATCGACATACAGTATAGCAAATTCGGCATTGATGATTTTGATTTTGGGTAAGGACTACACCCATCTGGCATGGGTCATGACAGCTAACTGGTTCAGATTTTACAACAAGACAGCGTATGCCGGTTTGCAGAACCATATTGCGCATTGCTATGCAAATGCCTTTCTGCAGACCATGTTTTTCACGCCCGCTCTACGGAATGTAGCTCTTCACCACACGGCTTCTCGCTGTTTCGACGATACCTGTCTTTTGTGCGAGCTGGGCTTCTTGTTCGACATGCTTTCAAAAGCAGGCGCCGCTCCTTGCCATGCTTCGAACCTCTTGAAGGTTGTCAGTTACTTTCCGCAAGGTAAGAAGGCTTACTGAATCATGCACTGGTTGAATCCTGTATTGACAGGACTCAAGCTGCCAATCTGGGCTTACTGGATAATCACCCGCATCATCCATCGCGATCCATGATGTTGCAGCAATTCGCTCGCTTCTTCTTGCCTCAGATCGTTGCCGACCATTACAGAATGGAGCATTCAGACGCCATGAACACGGTAAGACAATGTCCTAGACTCTACTAGAACAATTGGCTAACTCCAAAACAGCTTCTCAAGACAGACACAACAACCAACATCAGATGTCACGTTTGCGGCGTAGAAGTGAGCAAGTCAGCGCCGTCATACTTTCACGAGTTGAACTACAGCTCGCCCAGTGTAAGTACGAGCAACTGATTCAAGTCTATTTCACTAACGTTGACGAATTAGAAGCCCGGATCACGGCACGCAAAGAGTGCTCGGGTCACATTCTCCCAGATTCTTAAGAAGAGCATTGAGAAGGACCAGAACGCCAAGGGCTTTTGCCACAACTGCCGGGGGTACAAGATGCTAAGTAGTAGGCGGGTCACTCATGAGATGCCTATCGTGCTCACGCTCCTTGCGCACAATCTCAATGACGAGGCACGGAGGCTCTGGGCTACTCCGGGATGGCTGCCAGATGAAATAGGAGTTATCATCACTAACAATGGTGATTTCTTCTGTTACGAGGGCGAAGAGTTGAAGTCATTGTTGGATAGACAGCAACGCGGCCAGCTGCAACATCGTATGAAGGTGTATTCTCTCGCAGCCCTAGCTGTAGACATTGACACTGGTCTGAAGGACTCACATCTCGTCACAGTGGCAAACGGTATGTGACCATCATTCCTACAACCGCCCCGCTCCCAGGACTATACTGATTTGCAATTTAGTCGCTCATTCCGCAGAAATCGCGCCTGCCAAGAATCAATGGCATCTCTTCAACGACTTTCACGTAGTTCCGGTGACGCGCGAAGAAGCTCTGGCCTTTAACTCTTCGTGGAAATTGCCTTCAATCCTTACATTCCAGCTGAAAGACTTCAACAACCACATTGACCATAGCTGGAAAGAAAAGTTGGACGCGAGTCTACTCTACCATGATATGAAGTACGTCATTCCTCTTAACGTCAGAGCGCCTATCACTAATATTTTCTCTAGACCGGACGTCTCTGAGAAGACATATCGAACCTTGGATGAAGGCACAGAAAAGGTGACAACAGATACAATCATTGCTATTGACACTGAGTTTGTATCAACCTCGAGCGCCGAAATCGAGATAACTTCCGACGGTGATGAGAGGACGATCCGACCAACGGTGCATGCATTAGCAAGAACATCAGTCCTGCGTGGAAATGGCCTGCACGAGGGCGTACCGTTTATTGACGACTACGTCCACATCAAAGACCCAGTTGTCGACTATCTAACGGCCTATTCAGGAATTGTGCCAGAGGATCTGGATCCAAAGCGGACGAAGCATACTCTCGTTCCATTGAAGATTGTCTACAAGAAGATGTGGATACTTTTGAACCTAGGGTGCAAATTTCTCGGCCACGGCCTCAAGCAGGATTTCCGTGTGATCAATATACACGTCCCGCGCGATCAGATCATTGATACTAGCGATTTATTCTTTGAGCCAGCTAAGAAGAGAAAGCTGAGTCTACAGTTTCTTGCTTGGTTTCTTCTCAAGGAAGACATTCAGCTAGAGACTCACGATTCGATTGAAGATGCAAGAACGGCTCTTCGATTGTACAGAAAGTACCAGGAGTTCACCGATGCAGGTGTTTTCACATCGGTACTCATGGAGATATATCAGAAGGGGTTCGCTATGAACTTCAAGCCGCCTTCCAAGCAAGGCAACTTGGCGGCCAATGTTCCTAGAACCGATACACCCCCGATCGAGGGTGGCGGTCCAAGTACGCCTATTCGCAAGTCTGGCGCCGGTATTGGTCTCTTTGGTGCGAGTCCCGGTTGGAAGGAAAGCCCTGCTTCGTCGAGACTACGATGAAATACAGCCTTGACAAGTATTGCAAGGAGCCGATGTGGCTGAGCGACTGTGCATCGCAGGAGGCGAGGATTCTCCAATTGGGATCATCGGGGTCGGCAGTACCGCAGCCATGGGGTGAAGACCAACGTTACAAAGCTTACCCTTATCCTCCAAAAAAATACGACGTATTGTTCTGGGACGGAACCATGGCTCATGGTGCAAAATGGGACAAGAAGATTATTTTCTTTGTAAGCGGGCCCGAAAAGTGAGAGAGTTGGCCGAACTGAAAATATCAAAAGGCATGTAGCATAGCGTTTTATTGCTTTGACACATTGCATCCAACGATACATGACATGGTCATCTAGATTAGACAAGAGGATAAAAATCAATATAAGCAATGAAATAAACTGTCTTGATTCTTATGACATGGAGATAGAAAGACTTCTCCGACAAGACAATAAGAGTTTGTAAAACCTGTGTTCGATGTTGCCGTGGGCTTGTGCAATCCAACTGCTTCGAGAAAAGTATTGTTCCTGTCTCCATGAGCTATGAATCAAGACGATCATTCCGATAATATTTCTCTGTATACACGAAGAAGTATTATAACTGGCAATTCATTGTAAATAATTGTTTGTCTATAGATCGATGACTAAGAACACAAAAGCTATCAACGGCGCGGTACTTTCATCACCCATCCACCAAGATTAGATCCGATTACCAAGTCTGGACAAAACGAAAGATACAAGTCCAAAGTATACCCTGGTTGGCAGGACGAAAAAGCGTCAATATTTGACCTTGACTCGGACGTCTTGTCTAATCGTATGGGATCAAAAGTCCCGTAGCCTATTTTCTATTTCCCTTTTTCCTCGCGAGAGCCGGCGCCGAGTTCTCTTTTTGGCCTTGGCCGTACGTATCGCAAAGGATGGGAAATCTGGCCCACGGACTTATATGATGTAACTTGTTTTTTTTCCCCCGTCAAGAGAAAGTCTGACTGGGGGGGGTTCAATCCAATTTGGAGAAAATGCCATCATTTTGAGTTTCAATGGCCTTATCCTCTTGAAAGAAGAAGAGGAAATCGGAGAAGACACAAAGTCTATCCCACTAGTTTATTGCCGGTTGCGACGAGATGCATGTCAGATCAGAGTTGTGCGAGTGGAGTCTTGCATCCAATGAGCGAATCAATTTCAGTATAACCTCATTCGACTGACTCGTTGGGATGTCTGTTGCATCTTTGGGTCTTTTCCGCCATCCGATTACCATGGACTTTTTTTCAAACGTGTTGTAAAAGTGGGTAAAATTGGCACTCTCCCCGGATCTTGCGGCAGTATAGACTGGAAATGAAAATGAAAATAAAAATAGAAAGATGATCAATTGATTGCTTCGAGTACCTTGTATATCTGCGTGATTGGGAGCCGACCGTGCTTGCTGTGGTGTTTGTTTGAATGGAACCATTTGATAGATCATGCTCTGTACCATTGTTGGACGCGGCAAACCACCCTTGAGAGGTTTTTGGACCGGTTTTTAAGGCTGAATTCGCTCAAAGTGTATACATACCCACGAGAACACTCATTAAACTGCCCGCATCATAACACTCCCGACTCTACAAAGCTCCCGAAGGACCGGCCAATATAGTGACATGTGCCGGTCCTTTTCGGAGCGCGCCACATTCGCGCTGGGGGATGATGCTTTCAAGGTTTTGTGAAATAATGCCGGACGTGGAGTTGGTTCTGCCACTCCCTGCGACCTAAAAGTTTAAAAAAAAAAAGATTGAATGGGTGGAATTCCCATTTCGTTTTGGGATGAAATGCCATGTCTCACGGCGTCGGGACGAGAGAAAAAAACGAACCCCGGTATCCAAGCAACATCTTTTCACACAGGTGGTTAGTTAATATGCAAGTTGCCAGGGGCGCAGAATGCCTAGAATTGTCGTATTTCCATAGTTTGGTGAATGAAAAGAGAATTATCTGTCTGCACAACTCTGAACCATGTCGAAGCAATTTTGTTTCCTTGGCGGCGTCAGTTGTCATTGTGAGTGTATACTCCCCTATGGTCTAGGTCCCTGATGTGTATTCGGTTTCTCACTTATTTACCGAATTCGATCTGAGATGGGAAATGCATGGTGGGCCAGGTTGTGATGCGGGCAGAGATATCCAGCTTCTCGGGGCGGGAGGATTGCGACAATGCAGACAGAAGTTCCAGAACAAGAAGAGTTCATTGGTTGCTGGGGGTGATAATGCAAACACACATCCATAGATCTGAAGAGGTGGTCTCGGGGGATATTGTAACCCTCAGCTTATTTTCCCTTACCCCTTAGATGGGAGTTTGGGGTGGGCATGGCATGCAAGTCGGGATTCCAGCAGGGAAGCCAGTCCAATAAGAGGATGCGCGCAAAACACCAATGGCCTGTTTTGTCCATGTTCCTCGCGTGAGCAGCAGCTTTTGGTCGGTCGCAAACAAGTCGAACATGGGCTGGTGGGAAGAAAAAAAGGTTCAAACGTCATGCAGTCCGGAGTATGCACGCCAAGGAGGTCGCAGGCACAGCTTCTTCTTCTACTACTGCAAGACGAAGCCCAAGGGGCCTAGACGGGGACGGCGGGACGCACGAGTGGAGCCCATGTCGCCCATTTTCATGTCTGCCGGGTGGCACTGCAACGAGGGATAAGGAAAAGAAGAAGAAGAAGACGTAGAGAGAAAGAGAGAATGGCCCAAGTCGGTCATAGTGCCGGAGCATATTCGAGGATTAGCACTTGGCTAGGGCGCTTCAAGTCTAGCTACAGGCCCGCGGCATTCCTCCCGGAGGGAACGTCTTTGCTGGAAATGGAAAAGTCACAGAAGAAAGTGTGAGTGTCATCGAAGCTTTTGGTGCCAATCGACAGAATGTAGTGTATGTAATGATGCCGTGGAGAGTTGAGGGCGAGGTTGTCCCTTTATCATGGTGGTGGTGGTGGTGCTGCTCATAATAGTGCTTGAATCAGTCAATTTGTCGTCGTACGACGGGTTGGATGATAACTGCTATCATCTGCCGAGAATAATAATCATGGTGGCTCTTTGGCAGTAAGATTTCAAGATTTGGGCGGTGGCCGCATTGGAGTAACAATGGAACCTAGTAACCTTAGAGAAGAGAGAATGCATCCATGCAGTCATACTTTTTTTGCTGGGTGCATGTATCACATCAAAGTGATATCGGAAGGCTGGTGGGTGACACATTTTTCTGATAACGCCATTACAATCAATTATAATAAGCAGCAATAGATGGAATTCGTATGGATGGATGGGGGACAAAGGCATGGATAGGTATAATCATCTGGGGTCGTGCAACCGCGCAAAGGTCAAGATTTGGTGCGTGCATAGCTGGGCTGGGCTGGGGAAAGTCAGGGATGGACATCTGGAGTTGAGCTGCACTGCTTGTTGCCAGCCAGAGATGCAGATGACTACCTACATACCGACCTACTGTGCCTGGGGGTCCTCGGGTTGTCAGACTCATCGGTGACTCTTGGAGCCCAGGCAACAGGCAGGTATGAACTTTGTGGCATCATGTTGGCAGCAGGTAGCTCAGAAACTTTCGGCTGACGAGTCGTGTTGCACCACATCCGGAGGTGACCAAAGGCAACCAGTCAGTGGGGTATGAGGGGGGGTTCTAAACCAGGCAATGAGATGGATCATGGATTATGGATGAAATGGGATGTTTGCTATGAAGCTTGCGTGTGGGTGAGAGACGGACGACATTACTACCACCTATGATGAGAAGTGCGGGTGAGCAGCCTCTGGTTGACGGCTGGAAAAGAAATGCGACGATAGGCAGACGAAGAGCATGAGCACTATATGAACATGAACGTGGCGGGTGATGAAGTGCGGTACAAACCCTCGCTCGGGGTATCTGTTTATGTTTTCTTCTTCTGAGAGCCCTTTGTGAGAACCCTTCTCTGCAAAATACCAAAGATTGAGTAACGCACCATGAAAGGACCCCCAGGATAGTATGAAACCTCACCGAAGCAACAGCTGATGGTTGGTGCAGGAACCAACGCTGGTCGGTCGCTAGGCATTGGGGAGTCTGGCGCGACTTTTTTTTTTTCGGTTGCGAGGGGGGCATCGTACTTGCTCCGCAATTATTCAGTAGCAAAAATACTCGTCAAAGGCAATGTATCCACAATCATTCGTCGACTGCCGCCGCCGCCGGGTCCCAAGTGGACTTGTGCACTGGAAGAGTTTTTTTTCTTCTTCTGCTTGCCCTTCTTCTTTCTTTTCTCTAGGTAGGGTTGGAAAGGGTCGCAGGTTCATTTCTGGTCACGAGCAGAGTTGCCAGGTATTTTCCGATTTTTCTTCCTGTTTGTTACTGCATGCAGCCCACGCACTGTGCACCCTTGCTTATGTTCCCCGGAGCATCCTACCCTTTGGGGGTCAAGTGCGAGGCTGACGACAAGAGCCCAGAAATTTTTTTCTGCCAGAATTTTTCTTCTTTCCTTCTGGTTGCCCATCTCTTGCTTGCCCATCCTCGTCGCCTTGGCCCTAGCTTCAACCCTTGCACCCCATCTTGCCCATGTCGTTCGATGCTGTGCCAGCGTTTCCCGCCCCAGCTTGTCTGTGTTCCATGTTCTGTTCAGTGTCGGCCAATCACAACGATGATGGAACTGCTTTGGGGAAGAGATCAGAGCTTGCAGCCGAACGCCAGGATCGCAAGATGGTGCATGTAATAAATGCAGAATGCAGGATGCAGAAACACAAGATGCCCATTCAAGGGTGGTGCAGTAGGTAATCGATTCCAATGGCTGTCAGGCTCTGGTTGCTTGGGTTGCTACTGCAAATGCAGGCTGCGGATGTGTGTCTGCTTGTCCTTGCGATGCACATTCTATATCTGATGCTACCTCATAACATTTCTTACCGCTTTTTCAAGTCCATCATGTCTCTTGTATGCGAACGAGGGTCCTTTTTTTTGCAATTGATCTCCCAACCAGGCCTTCTTGGTCGACTGTGATATCATTCATGCATTCACCGTCACTTTCCGAGTCTCTTCCTTTTTATGGTGTTTATTATTCATCACATTAATTGACTGGGGCACACTTCCTCGGCAACACAACGGTCATTACGGTCATTATCTGCGAGGACAAGTCCCATAAACCGGCGCAAGTGCCCCCTCATGCGCCCCCCGACGCCCAGTCAGTGTCGAGCCGATACTAGGCAAGAACAAAGGCAAAGAATGACAATTGGTATGTAATGAAAAAAACAACTCAACTGGATCACTTACGTACAAAAGTGGCGGGTTCAGCGTTAGCTGCTAAAAAAGAGCTCTGACGGGCAGAGACAGAGGGGAAAAAACGGAAGACCCCTAAAACACAGAGTCGACCACTTGGACCGCGCCGCCGGAGAGCACAAGCCAATCAGTGGTCTTGCGACGGAGCCCAGCCTTTTCTCCAAGTCCACCCTGGTCCCTGCAACCGTGCAACGCTGCCATGCTCCGGGTACCTCCCGTGGGGCCAAGAATTGAGCCTAGACAAATGTCACTTTTCATTCCGCATTACCGACACCAGAGCCCAGAAATTTTTTTTCTCTTCCCTGTCTTCTCGTCTATGTGACTTTTTTATTTTTTATTTTTTTTTTTCCCTCCTACCGTCGATCACTCCGGCGCCCAACCCAAGCCAATGTACAGTGCATTTCCTTCTTGAGTGTACAGTGACGTTCATCGTAGAGCTAGCAGAGATGGGTAATGGTGTAGAATATTTCGGCGTGTGTGTCTTCTCAGCGCAGCTGCCGCAGCCTTGACACATCCCTGACGTCGTTGTCCTGTTTTGTTGGCTTTCATCAGGCGCCTTCTTCTCTTTTTTTGCTGTCCTACCCCTTTCCCTTGGTCTCATGTTACACTAGGCGCCATCGACATGTTTTTCCTTTGAGAATGCTAACAAGAAGAAGACGACGAAGAACAAATCTTCTTTTCTCGGTTTTCTTTCTAGTTTTATCGGATGTATTGGCAGCAGGGACCACATGCTTTGCTGCTTTACCATGTTATAGTACTACCTCCACGATAGAATGGACCCGATGCACTACATACCCTGGGAATGAATGAATTAATCCAGTACGTACTGCCACCACGAACCCACGGTACAGATCATACTCGACCCATAGAGCTAAGATATTAGCCAGGGTCTCGTTCAACTATGACACTAGGTTACGGGGCTACTCGACTTGGAAGTGCTTTTCTCTGCTGCCTCCCATATTGCCTCGCTGCTATTCGTCACTCACATCTGCGCACTGTTCAACTTTTGGCACCCTTTTTTTTTTCCCTCTTCCCTTCGTCTAAGAGTCCAAGACGTAGTAGCGTAGAGGTAGTGTAGGTACTAGGTCCTACGCCGCCGCCGCCTCTAGTATTCGTTCCTGTCCCTTCCCTCATTCTACGTCTGCACTTTTTTTTTTCTTTCTTCCCCATCATCCAAAGAGAAGAAAAGAAGAAAAGTCCGTGTCTTGTCATCATATGCTTGTACATACTGTATTCTATCCCTCCATCCCGTCCCATCAACATACTGTCCCGTCCCCATTCAACACAACCATCCCCCCCCTTCACTTCAATTCATTGCCTGTATTGCATCTCTCTTGCCACCGCCTTTCCCGCTCCCCATCAACCTACCAACCCTTGCACTAATACTTCCCATCGGGTCGTTGTTTTTGTTTGTTGTTATTGCTGTAGCATACTATCTCTCAGAATCATCATCACAAGAATTCAAAAAGCGTGTATTGTCTGTCTGTTGGCGTGCCTAGATCAAACTCGATCGCTGCTTTATTTCCTTCTGCAGCTGTGCCACGGATTTGATACATACAAACAGGGGATCGTCCGCCCTGCATCACTTACACGAGGAAGAGGAAAGGGAAAAAAAAAAAAAAAGTTACCTAGCACTACTTTCTCTCTCTCTCTCTTTCTTTCATTACACGACCCGACCCGACCCGACACTCAAATATATTTATCTACCATCTCCTCACCATGCCTTACGACACTCGCCGTAAATCGCTGTCCCTATCCTCTCTTGGAATACACGTTCCTACATCCAAGGCCTCCAAGTCAGCCACAGCAAACACTTCAACCACCAACACCAAGACAGCAGGCAGCATGTCTCCCAAGTCCCCGAGGTCGAGCTCATCGTCGGAAGACGACGGCACCCGGCCTAGCAAGAAGGCCAAGCGATCGCACGACAACTCCGAGAAATCGTCCAAGTCGGCATCCTCGAAAGCGACCAAGTTCACCAGCTTTGAAACGACGCCACCGCCGTCGCCCGGCCTGCACATGTCCATCGAGGACGACGACTCCGAATCATTGGCGCTGACAGAGATGAAGAAGATTGATCTCTCTGCCATCAATGACGAGATTGTCGAGGCTGTTATTTTGCGCCTGCAAGAGACTAGGAACCGCCCTCATTTGGTCAAGGAACTTGCCACCATCCTGATGAACCAGGTCAAAATAGTTCAACAGTAAGTTTCGACTGCAACTCCAGTCTACTGCAAGACACCGCAACCAGAATAGTGCGCTTACCACCTTGACAGATCTGCGAACCCGTGTGCGATCATTTCATCTCGTCTGTCTGGTTACCTCAAGCGCTCGTGTTGGTCTGCCTCTTCGCCTTGCCCACTGGCCAAGGAGCTGGAGACTGTCCACCCGAGAAGAACCTACTTTTACCTTACCGTGTGCCCTCATCAACCCCTACCCGATGTGTCGACTCAATTGGCACAGCGTGTCATTGCGACGCCTTCCCTGTCGAGCTCGACCTCCACGTCCGAAGATGCCGAGAGCGCTGACAGCGACCGGAGAAGAGAGTTGAGCCTCTCGCCCGAAGTTGACCTGTCGTCCCCCGAGTTTGACGACATGGAGGAGGATGTCCCGATGCCCGGCACACCTATGGGCTCCGTGTCCTTGTCACGCAACCGAGCTGCGCCCATCCTGTCAAAGCAGAAGGATGAGCCGCCGCTGGAGAAGGACGAGAGGGAATTTACACAAACCGCCGACGGACTGCAGAAGAGGAAACTCAGCGGCAGTTTGTTGTCCGTCAACCCTGTCGAGCACCTGGACATGTACGACGGTATGCAGAACGACTCCTTGTTTGGCGAACCAAGAGGTTTGAGCCTGGCCCCAAGTCTGCTACCACACATGGCATACATGACCAGCCCGGCTATGCGCCCAGTCATGGCCACGCCAGCAAAGAAAGACGGCGAGGCAGAAGGCTGGTCCAAGCTCGACGCCATGTTGGACTGGGACAGAAGTCCCGAGACCATTGAGCTTGATGAGCTTGATTGCCTTCTTGATGACTTTTGAGGACGCCTCAATCGTCAAACCAAAATATCTTGTACGATGCGACGTGGATGGCGTTGAGAGTGCGAGGCGCACGGTGCTCCTTGCCCTTACCTTTACTTTGATTTGCTTTTATTTTCATTGGGTTGCAAAGGAGTTGTTGGCGCAAAACCAAATATCCCTCGAAAAAATGGGTGGTTGCTATTTCAATGCGGTTGGTTCTTATCAAAAGAGGGACAATCGTTGTCGTGTGGACCCACGGCACATCTCCCTGGCAGCAAACAGCTGGGGACGATATAGATGGGAGTGGAAGTTGTCCGGATGGATGCAGAGTGTCAAATGTCACAATGTCAGAGCTTCTTATGTCAGCAGGGACATGAAAATACTGGGCCAAATCATGATACCAAAACACAAGAGTTATACGGATATCGTAGGGGGAAAACGGATCTGGGTCACTCGGGTAGACACAAAAAGACGTGTACATATAGAATTTGGGTCGTAACCAGATGACCTGGTGGCTAGAACACTAGAAGACTGGCGGATATGAGCAAAAGCCAGGAGTGCACAGCAACATGTGAAGCTCTCCCCTAAGATGAAAAACAAGAAGAAAATTCCACTTTTAATTAAATCACCAGCTGTATTATTGGAACTGTGAATGATATCGCGGGCTACTATGATACAAGATCATAAATGATGTTTCTGCACATCGGATCCAGTTTATCAGAAGACGGGTGTTCAAGTCCTTGGTATTATCTTCTTTCATTACTTGGATTTCGGTGTGAGTATCGACGAGCCCACGTCCCACCACTTGGACCAGCTCCCCTCCTTGGCCTCTTGTGCAGGCTTTTCGATCGCAGTGGGCGGCTCTTTAGTATTTGCGTCCTCACGCACCCTCAGCTCGATCCAAAAGTGCGTGCCAAACTTGAACCAACCGGGCCTGTGCATCTCGACAACCTCGAGCGCCGGAATCTTCTTTTGCGCATCCTCGACAATGGCCTCGATATCGCGGTTCCACCAGCACCCGAAGCGCTCGAAATGTCCAGAGGCACTGCGGTCCAGCAGGCCATTGACCAGATCCCACCAGCTCCTGCCGTGTTCGATCAAAATGATGCGGCCGCTGCCGGGCCGGACGACGCGTGCCATGTTCTCGAGCAGCCGCGTCGGGTCGCGCACGCTGCAGAGGCCAAACGTCTGGACGACCGTGTCATAACGTCCATCCTTGACGGCGGGTGCCGCCTTGCGCGAGAGCCGAGGCAGCTCGTCCTGCGCGTCGCCCTTGAGGATCCGCAACTTGCCGTCCAGCAGGGCCAGGCACGGACGGCCGCCGGCCTCGTCGTCGGGCCGTGCGAGCGCCGCGAATGAGGGATTCTTGGCGGTGAGGATCTCGGGACCGTGCGGGACAACGGTGCGCAGGCGCTGCAGACCGATATCGAGCATGTCCTCGCTTATGTCCACGCCGGTAAAGCTGTCGACCTCTCGGACTTCGGCCATGTTGGAGCGGCCCCAACCGCTCTTTTCGAGCAGGTCGCGGTTGCGCTCGCCGCGGGAGACGAGACGGGCGGTCAGGGCGCCCCAGTCGTAAAACTCGAGGTTGCGGCCGGTGCCGACGGCAACCTCGAGGACGTGGCCGCGGGCCTCGGCACCCAGCTTGCGCCGCAGCTTGGTGATGCCGTACCGGTGCTCCGACTTGTCGAGGTGCAGGTCGAACTCGAGCGGGCTCTGGATGCCCGGCCTGCCCGTCGGCACCTGGGGCTCGTGCCCCGTGCAGTACACGGGCGCCGGCTGCAGGTTGAGCCATACAAAGGACGCTGTGAATGAGCCCAGGCACAGCGCCGCGGCGCCGGCTCCGAACAAGGCGATCCAGCGCGTCCGTACCAGCTCCGCTATGCTGAACTTGCGTGGCGGTGGTGGTGGTGGTGCATGACCTCTTGTACTGCCGCTGCTACCGCTGTCCTTGCCATGGTTCTCCGGTGTCGATGCGGAGGAATCCGACGTCTTGGGCGCTGATGATTGAGCAACGGCTTTTGTCTTGGCGGAGGGAGATTTGAATGGCAGAGGTTTTGCTTTGCTGCTGCTGACGACAGACTTCCCGACCGTTGACCGCCTGCTAGACCCAGATGACGCTGCCCGTACTGATTGGGACGATGTGCGCATTTGCGCCGCCCACAGCAAATAATGCGAAGTTCCCAGCCGGGCTTGTGTCACCCTCAGCGCGCATTGCGCCACTGACCGTGAAGCCATGATACCGAGAGGGCAGCGGGCCGGCCCTCACAATTGCCTATCCCGACAAGCCACAGGGGAAAGAAGATGGCTGACCTCTTCTAGCTACACAGCCGCGTCTGCAAGGCTGTGGCATTGACTAGCCCTTCGCAGTCGCTCAAGGTCGGAAACGTCCACAACGTTGCCCCTGTCAACTCTTCCTACTCTGACTTTCTGGTCACCAATTGGCTTGCCGACTCGAAAACACTGTACCCAGAGAAACCTCCTCAGCCCCCCTGATCAGACTGACGTAAGGTCGCTCCCGATCGAGTCAGACTCGTCAAAGAAGCGGCGATCGACAACAGCTCTGCATTAGCCGTCGGATGTGACGCAATACGGGGGGTTAGCAAGACAAGAGATTCCCCCAACCCAGTATTGGCGGAGAGTGAAAGAGAGAAAAATAAGGAGACGTGACGTCTTAAAAAATTTCCCGCTCCCCTCTACGTACTGTGCATATCCGTGTATACTCTGTACGTAGATCTTAGTATAGATTCTACACGTGGGGAATATCACCTTTGGTTGCAATCGCTTGTCAAGCTGCTGCTGCGTGTCCAGGACTCCAGTGAACAAAAAGGGCGGCGTAGAACTTTTTAGTGGGGTCCGTGCCGTTGGAACTTGTTTTTAGCGCCACTCTCCCGGATGTGAGCGCCACTCCCCGGATAGACGACCTATGACGGACGACCCGCGTGGGAAAATCTGCAACCAACCACCTGCACTGAGTGCAGCCGAGGAGAGGCACAGGTACAGGCACAGGTACAGGTACAGGACCCTTGAAGATGCAGTGATACGTAGCACAGAGCTGACAAGCTAGGACAATACGAACTAAACAGCAGAACATTGGTTTTACTTTTTCTTTTGTTTTACCTCTCTGCTGATATTTATCAATATAGCATTCTGCGTCACTTTGCATAACATGAGACTGGGACAGTGCAAGCAAAACTACATACATGCCTACCATGTAGAGTGAAATCGTTACCGTATAATATAGTATCAGACACTGGCACATATCAAAGAGGACGTTTGTAAAGGCACATGCATATATCACTTGTATATTAGTCACATACCTCATACATGTCCTTGGAGTGGAGCTTCTCAAGCTCATACCTCACTGCAAAACACTAGGCTGTTGATTTTGCAGCATGTCAATGATAGTCTCTTTTTTTCTATCAACCGGCGAGAGGCCATTTTACTTATTTTCAAGCCTTGCATATGTTCAAGATACATGCCAGTTCTTGCGGTAACCATACTGAAGTCGCCATTTCTTTCAAGACTGCCTGCTGTGCCCAGAGGAATGAGCAAGGTCAACTTCTCAAGGTCTGCAAGCATGGCACCACCGCGTAACATGACAACCATGCTGCGACTAAAGTAAATCAACTAAAGAAGAACAGTGTACTTTTCACATGATTGTTGTTGCCAATGATAATCAACGTGGTTCCAGCTGAAATGGACGAATACCTTTCCAGTTATGGAGTAGAAACCCTCTTTTCAAACTCTCTTGGGACGGCTTCGGACATGTTCTGCAAACGTTGTCGGTTGCTTCGCATTGTCGAATCGAAGTGGGTTTTGCAAGTCCCAGCAGCCTTTCAGTCCAAGTCGACTCCATGCCAAGTAAGTATGGTCTGAAATGCGCTGCCTGCTCCCATCCTTCTCCAGCGAAGCAAGTCTCTGCTCCAGGTCTTGAGTGTTTCCTCTGCAAACCAGTTGAACTTCAACCCCTAGTTCTTCTTCATAGACGGCAACCAGTTCTTCTAGAGAGTTGTACCCAGACTGAAACTGAAACACGCCTCCACGCCCTTCTTGAACGCCTTCGCCGTTGAGTAGAATCTCAATCGTCCAAGCGGCCGCGTCATCCATTGCCGTCCAAGGGATCTTCCTCTTGTTCATATCGCCCCAATAATATGCTCGAGCCACTCCCCCCTCTTGCTCAAAACTCCCCGTGCCTTCGGCGAGAAGATACTCTGCAAAGGACCCGTTGATGATGTATACAGGACGAATCGAGCTCGTCAACGCTGCATGATTGGAAAAGGCAATCAGACTATCGTAAATGGCAAAATCGCCGTATCGGATATTGGTCCAGTTGCTCGTCCAGGTCGGCGCCACAAAGATGCCGACCTGCGCACGCTCGGCCGCGCGCAGGAGGAGCAAGGCCCCGTCGAGATATAGCACGGGGTTGGTCGAGTAGGCGCACACGACGGCATCCACGCCCGCCACGGCTCGCTCAATGGCCGGAATATCGTAGTAGGAGTGACTCGGGATAAACGATTCCAAAGATGCATGGAGATCGGGTGGTAGCTTTGTCGAATCTCGGCCGAGACCGCGAACTTGTTGACCACGACTTAGAGCGGCTTTGGCAAGTCGCTGGCCCAAATTGCCCGTTATTCCAACAATAAGGATAAGCATGATGCTGCCAATGTCGTTGAGAAGACAATGCTCTATAAGGCAGAGGCTATCTGATACTTGTCTGAAGGACTGAGATGTTCTCCTCACATTATATTGTTACATGGTGGTGGGTATAAGAAAACCACTCGGCATGATCATTGCACCGTCCATGGCCTGCTGACAAATTCACACATCGCATGTCACTGTTTCCGCGTGTTCGTATTCCAATGCTCTTGGCCCAAGCATTTAAGGTTCACAAGGTTCATGCCTTATAAGTATTGCCATTGCCGCTATTCGCTACCATGTATGTATATGACTTGAGAGCCAAGAAATTGGAATTGAACATTTTAATGCCTTGGCAATTGATCGGCAGTTTGGATGTTTTTGGAAACTTGATCTGATATAATAATTCGAACTCTTTCAAATGCCTGAAAACGCAAAATGGAGTATCGCCTGCCGTGTTCTGCACACAATCTAACCTTAGAGTTGACTATATAAGCTAGAATCGCGTTCCGCGGCAGCCGCGGAACGCGAGCCCCTGTGGGCGTCCAGATCTTGGAGTAAGGTTATGCTGAGAAGGAATAATGCGGCGCAGGAATCCTTCAACAACACATGTACGAAATTATTTGGACATGGCCGTATTTCTTTCTCTGTATCATTTTTCCACTTTGGGTCACGTAAACATTCCAGTCCGTAATCATAATCAACAGCATCAATGTCTTGGTTCCGAGGTAACACCTCAAGGTCGGACAAACCGTCAGCCATACTCCGCCCCGTCGCTCCTCAGTAGGTGCACGCGCCTCTCGAGACCATCGCAAGATCGATATTGACCATAACAAGGGAAGCATACCAAGCTGCAGCGCATCTACTAGGGCAGTATTATGCGGCTTGCGTGACATGTCGGTACACAACGCCAACACGCCTAACTGCCGAAAAAGCGTCTTCATCCCTGGAAGATGTGTTTGAGCAAGCTCTTGCACTTACCATCCTAGAACATTCGATGCTGCAAGTTGGCCTAATTAACGAAGACTCAAAGAAGCCGTCATTTGTGAGACTCGATTTTCTCGACTTTCGAAATCATGTTACTTGGCGGACAGTCGATGGCGCCTCAACTACTCAAGATGATCTATTGAGCGTCTTGCATGAGCAACACGACAAGCCTTTCGAAAAACTCGACCAGCAGCCTCTGTGGAGAGTCGTCTTGCTTAGAGATTCTGCCAATAGATCCATCAATGTTTTGTTCGTCTGGAACCACACCATGGCTGACGGGATGAGTGGCAAGATATTCCACCAGACGTTGCAAGAAAAACTAAATCTCCTCTTTTCCTCTGAACTACCAGTCATTCCATTGGAGGACCATAAGCTGAAGCTCCCAGAGGCGAGCAAGGTGAGCCCGACATTGGCTGACCTGGTAAACATCCAGCTCTCGGCAAAATTCATGACGTCCGAGTTATGGAAGGATGTCCGACCATCGTTTCTAAACACGGAAGCACAATACAAACCTAAATGGGCGCCAATAAAAAGGCAACCAAACAAGACGCGTCTTCAACTGGTCAGCTCCGACGCAGACGGTTTGCGTGCAATATTGCTAAAATGCAAGCAAAATGGAACCACGCTCACCGTGTTGCTGAATGTGCTGGCTCTGGCATCCTTTTCCATGCGGCTGCAGCCAGAACAAGCGCCCGCATTTGAATCAGGAACGGTCATTGATATGCGCCGCTTCATGACCTCTTTGCCGCCCAATCATCAGGGCCTCGAGCCGCACCGGACCATGGGAAACTATCTCGGCTATCACCAGCACAAGTTCACGATAGAGCTATTAGCACAGGTACGTGCCGAGTGCGACCGAGCCAAAAGCAGCAGCAGTAATCCGGAAGCGGCCAATAAACTAGAGCAAAGCTTGTGGCGGATTGCCCGCGAGCTTACCAAAGGAATCAACGCCAAGATGGAGTCGGGGATGAAGGACGACATGATGGCCCTGCTAAAGTTCGTGCCCGACTGGAGGAAGTACTTTGATGAAGCCATTACAAAGCCGCGGCATATTTCCTTTGAACTCAGTAATCTTGGCGTCTTGGACGGCGCCCCGACAACCACTGACAAACAATTGGTCGAGCAAGAGTCATGGACGATTGACCAAGCTATTTTCACACAGAGCGCCTCAGTCCATGGTCCTGCGTACATCATCAATCCCATGTCTGTCAAGGGCGGCAGTTTGATCATTTCTTGTACATGGCAGGATGAGATCATAGAGGAGAGTGTTGCTGTAGGCGTGACAAACGATTTGCAAACTTGGTTGGACGACCTTGGAGGGGATAGGCCGTTGAGTATCGAAAAAGCATAGGTGCTGCGTTTATTAGAATCACCAATGTGTATTTCCGTGGGAGATATTGGCTATTAGGTTTTCTTTTCCTTGAGCGGAAATATCTTTGCCAATTCATTCATGTGAATGATAGCATCCCTCGCCCCCGGCCACGTTTTCCGCTTGCCAGTGTTAAAGTACCGGAAAGCATGCGCCGTTTCGACGCCATTATTCATGAGGTACGACATCTTGGGGTCCCGGAACCAAAACTTCCACCCTTTCCAACCCCAGCCGAGATTTTCCATGCCCGTACCGGCCGCCTCGTGAAGCCAACCTTGGTATTCCCACTGCTTGACCATGGACACGTCGACCTTGTCATCCAGCCTCCAGCACGACGCCACCCACTCGTGGTGCGCGTCAATCGTCTTCTCCATGTCCTTGCGGCTCGGTAGCGGGTACACGCCGCGCCAGAGGTTACTGACAGCCATGGACTGGACATCGCAAAAGGAGAAGCCATTGTTCTTTCCAAAAGCCGAGTAGCAGAGCAACGCCATGGAGTCGGCGTAGCAAGGAGGAAACATGTTCATCCACAACCTGGCAATCTCGTCGCCGCCGTAATTCCGGGGTCTGCTCTTCTCGAGAAATGGGACCACGTCGAAGTCGGCTTCGTATCCGGTGGCGCATATCACCGCGCCCACGTCGTCGAGAACTGTTCCATTGTCGAATTCTATCGATCGAGGTCCGATGAAGCGATTTAATCCCCACTGGGATGTGAGCGAGCCATCCCTCAGCGCAGGAATAATGGTTTCAGAGGAGGTCGGTACCGACAGCAACTGAGATGGATACGGCGCCAATCGCCAAGCCGGATCCAGCGTTCCCCAGATCCGGCGCATGAGCAAGGCGATACCAACACCAGCGGCCCATCTGGCCAGGCGCGGACAAAACCGCTGGAGAAAGGCGCCAATCTGACGCTTGCGCCAGCTGACGACGAGGTCGGCTGGCGTGCCCTTGTTCCACCGCGGCACAATGACGATGCCTCGGCGGTGGGAGACGTGGACTTGAGAGGCCACGGGCAAGAGCTCGTCGATGATGTCGCCAGCCGTGCTGCCGATTCCTAGGACGACCACATTTTTACCTGCAAAGTCTTGAGCACTGCGTATCATGGGAATTAGTGAAACAATGTAGATCAAGAAAAGGGCATGCCTACTTACCATCTGTATTGCTGTGCGTGAATGACGGTCCCCTGAAACTTTTCGACATCTGGCAGTGTTGGCATGACTGCCTTGGTTTGATAGCCATGAGTGAGTGCCACCTTGTCAAACTCCTCGTACCGAACATTTTCATTCTCCTTGAGCTCCAGAAGCCACTTGGTATCATCCCCGTTCCGTCTCACGCTCTGGAGCAAGGTTCCAAACACAATGTCCTTGAAAAGGTCAAAATGTCGTGTATACGACTCCATGTACTCCTGAAAGTCGGCATGGCTCAAGTGATGGGGGTATTCTTGTCGAACAGAAAACGGTCAACGCCAGCAAATGCAAGACTCGGGTTTGCTGTACTCACTGTCGGGCATGGGAAAGTCGGACATGCCACAAGAGTATTTGCTCAAATTCGAGACCGTCGCTACATTTTCAATCGTCAACCTTTTCTTCGCCACTTTGATAATTGTCACCCTGAAAGAGGTGTGTACGTACTGCGATACGCAGAAGTCATGGTCTTGTCGTCTGTATACGCCCACAGGCCACCGACCTTGGTTCGGCGCTCGAAACAGGTCACCTTGAAGCCATCCTCGCGTAGCGTCTTGAGCATGGATAGCCCAGTTGGCCCTGGGAAATATGCGCCGGGTTAGTACCTCGTTGCTTGGTTGCAGCAGCGATATCAATAGTTTGGGTTAGATCGTAGAAGAACATGTCTCACCGGCGCCAATGACAGCGACCGTTGCCTGCGAGGTCATGGTGCGCTGTCGTGTAATACGCCCCCTTCTTTACAATACCGGCACCACGTCTCATGTATTCTTAAACAATGATCCAAGCTGAGAGTTTTTCAGCTCTACAACAATACTTGCGTCTGGAGGTGCTCTAAACTCTGCTCAAGAGGGAAAGGAGGTGGGCTTGTATGTAAGCACTATTCCAAGTCTTGTCTGGCGTCGCGGGGGACATATCTCGGGTTCGCCAAACTGAGTAGACAGCTTGCGACATTGTCCTAGATAAGATTTGGAGGTCATATGATGGAGTGATATTGGGTTGTCCTGATTGTGTACAAGTTCAGAGATACGGAGTTTGATTTCGTACAAATTGAAATCTCGACCTCTATCTGGATTCACGTGCCCCTTTGCCTGGAATTCCTAGCATGTTGGATAAACTAAGCCCCAACCATCAACAATAAAACAAAAACATGGGGGGTCGTCTCATTTGTCACTGAATATTCTTGATCGCGAGGGCACTTGCGGATGGTCGACTGGAACAAGAATCATCAATCAAACTGTCCCTCAAGACTCGCATAGAGACATGTTATTCTTTCAGCCACCGTCTTGGCAGATATTGGCGCGGAAAATGCACGCCAACTCACAATACCACCTGGGCGCGCGTCGAGACGTACGTATGCTCTAATCCAAAACGCGGGAAGAAAATGCAGTCATTCTTGCATTTGTCGGTGTAGCGACAGCGACATTGGCTGCAACTCTTGGGACTTTTCATGGTGGCATACGCGTACCGCTCCGTCATACATGCACAGTACTTACTTGGCTGCCCCACTCTAACTACCTACGCCTTGCAAGTGACACGGAATTGACATTTGGAGGCAAGTATTATTAGTGAGAGTCCTCGTGGGTAGACCAAGATAAGAATGCACCAATATCCATCAAAATTCCTTGGTCAAAGACAGTGCCAACTCTTTTTCTTGTCCACTTCATCCCATTGACGAGAGAAAAAAAATATCATATCATACAATGACAAGCGTGGAAGATTCTCAGAGCGAGACCTTGACACTCAAGGCTCAGTGTCACGTAAGCAATCTCTTGTATTATTTTCCCAAGGTACTTTTGCTGGGTTGTCTCACAAGTACATGTATTTCTCAATGCGGTTCTGCAAGACATTATATTCATCTTGTATCCAAAAGAAGTCACATCAGACTGGCTTATTGCGCTGAAAAGGTGCCTGTTAACACATATTATAGTGCGGCCTCGCTTCCTTTGCCATTGACATTCCCACCAGCGCATTGCCACTCAGATCATCCATTTGCAGCTGCAACTCGTGCCGCAGGGTGACGGCTCAGCTGTTTGCCACTCATGTTGCTGTTCCTGGGAATCCGCTCCCCGACGTATCAAAGTGGACGTCTTATAACTCATCGGCGTCGCTGACCCGCGTCTTTTGCCCGCGGTGCGGCTGCAGTGTATTATGCCACGGGTCTACGGGCGCGTGGTTTCTCTGTGGAGGTGTGCTGGAAGGACCAATTCAGGGGATACAGGACCGTCAGGCATTGTTCGCCAACGACAGCAAAGACGGGGGCGGCTATATATGGCTGCCGGAGAAGAATGGTGTCGGCAATGTAATCCAGCACCATGGCGATCAACGTGGAAGCGAGATGGTCGACGTGGAAGCCATGCGGCGCAATTTTGCGGCCGAGATGACGACATCGTCGACACAGGAACCCGGTCAGGACGATACACTGCAGGCTAGTTGCCACTGCGGCGCATTCCAGTGCCATATTACCAAACCCGATCCCGAAACCCCGGGACCAATGACCGGGCGCGGCAAATGGTGGCTCGCGGAGGACAGCCGCCGATACTGGGCCGGGCTGGACGCCTGTCGCTCGTGCCGCAAAGTGACGGGGTACGAGGTCAACTCGTGGGCCTACATACCGGCGTTTAACTTTCGTAACCCAGACGGCACGCCGCTCGACCCGGCGACACACCCGGCGCTGCATCATTACAGCAGCTCCCCCGGTGTCCATCGCGACTTTTGTGCCACGTGCGGCGCATCCGTCTTTTTCAGAAGGGAGTCGAGGGACCCTCAGGTCTGGGATATTGGTGCCGGTCTGTTGCGCGGTCGCGGTGCTCGCGCCGAGGACTGGCTTCAGTGGAACACGCTCGACTTTGCGGAGTTTGCTCTGGATCCGGAATTTGTGTCGGGGATTGTAGAAAAGATGCAGTCTTATAAAGCGGCCCACTAAATTCCTCGGCTCGATGGACATTTTGGTTGCTGTCGGTTGAATGCCGAGTAGACAGCCTCATCATAGTTGACGGTGGAGTGAAACCAAGACATGGCCATTTTCTGTGTTGATCTTGACTTTTTCGCGTCCCATTTGTCTATTCGCAAGACGCCGTAGTTGTAATTTGTCTTGTAATGTTATAATTCATAGATTGGTAACTCCTTGGCGCCATGTCAGGTTCCGTGACAAGCCCAATTTTTCTCGTGTAATGCACTTCTTGTTTTCATCTCACATCGACTACGCTGCCGATTTACACGTCAGGCCTTGGCGACGTTTTTACTTTGGTGGAATGGTCGCCTTTGTACGATGCTTCACCCTGAAACTGGCCGTTACTAGGCTCATGAAGGGCTTCCAAAAGGTCCAAGTCTGTCGCCGATCCTCCACCATTGTAGTCCATGTTGCGTGGAGTTTGACTACTCTGTACCGAAAGTCCTCGCCTCCAATCGGGCAAGCTTGAAAAACTCCAGGGCGACTTGCGCGAAAAGAACCTCTCTGGTAGAATGGAGCTGTAAGCCGGTGCGCAGCAGCAAAACATGGCCAGAATGCTTTGTATCATTGAGAATACCGCGACGGGACTAAAGTCATCTAGATGGAGCATCAGCAAGGTCCCCTCGCGAGACGATTTGGGGAAGAGAAATGTGTACATATTTTGGCCGAATTATACGTCACTCCAATCTTGATGAAGCCTAGCAGACCTACTCTGAACAGTGAACCATGCGTTAGCAAGTGAATCAGTGAGGTATCAGTCAGAATGAAAGATTCCTGGCCAGCAAGCAACTTACATGGAACCGAGACTGAACAAAATATTGAGCCTGCATTTGGCCGCGCTGCTCACTTGGATGGGTCGCAGCATGCACAGGGCGAGAAAGACAACGACCAGGTCGGACGCTGAGTTGGGAATCTCCGAGATCAAGATGACGACGCTTTCGCGAATGCAATGTCCCTCGAGAGTGACGTTCCAGAATTTCGCAGTCGGTCGACACTGGACCGCTTGCAAGATGACCATGGCGACAAGCCAGACTATCTGCGACGCTGCGACAATGTAGATGGCCACGGCATATTCTTGCTTGATGCCAAAGATGCGATGCAAAAGTGCCAGAATGCTCAGCTTGGTAAAAAGGCTATTGAACAGGAAAGCGATCAGGGCTCCAAAGACCAACTAGCACATTGGTTATTCAAAATAAGCGACGGCGCTATCCGCGTCCAGATGATGACGGTTTTGCTTACCTTTTGGAACCTTGCATATCTTTCTGGGTCCTCTGCAGCGACGACGTCGTACGCTCTCCCGTCCCCATAGGTCGTTGCTGTATAGAGATGACTCAGTCAGCGTCGACCTTTATGGTATGATTTCCGGGGATCTAAAGGCTGGCCGGCATCGACACGGGGCCCTTTGATCAACCCAGTAAACGGGAACGTGATTTTACTTACAGACCAAGGAAAGAAGGCAAAACAACACAAAGGTGACGAGGCCGAGTAGAGCCATATAGTCCTCGAGCCCAGGGCTGCGATGCGCACGACGAGTGGCGACGAAGCGGAGCGCAGTTAATCCAGCCACGATTATGGGCGCAAAGATAACAACAAAGAAGCACACGACCTCTTCCGGGTCTTGGAAGAAGGCGGGAGCCATGGTCGTGATCCTGTACACGAGCTCAAGGTGGCCGCCAGTCTAAGCGATGAGCGCGTAGTCGCTCGATCCGGACACCTAGACTAGCTGCTCATGGAGATTCAACTCGGGTGGCCATGAAAAAAACGTTTATAAATTGACAGAGAAAGATGAAGAAATGTTCAGTATTCTTTCGTTTGTCAGATAATTGCCAGCACCAAACATAAGCATGAATAAGTGTAGAATGCCGGCTTTGCAGGAGAAGGAGGTGTAACCATGTGTTATCCAAATACCAGGCGCACAGCGACGGGTAAAATAACGCGCCAGCGGCACGTACCAACCAACTACTGCCTCTGTTGGAGATATTTTGGCCCCCAGAAATTGACGAAGGAACCGATAGACAGGGCCTAAAGTCAGAAGGATCTGAACCAGTGCCGGGGAACTCGCGCGTGACACACGGCTTGAAGGCCTGTAGACGGGTTGTAGGCCGTAGGTGAAAGGTCATAATCCATGAGCTGAGCCGCTTGCCTGCATAGATGCCCCATCTCTAAACCACCAACACCTCATGTGCATGGAACCATTGTTTTTCTTTATTATATTCCTGATGCGTACTATGCTTTTTCACTACAGCAGTGTAGCACCGGGAAACTATCAGCCCTATTCCTAGTGAAGTTGAGTGGGATACGGCAGTTGGTCATGTTAGTGTTGTTTTTTATAACGGAACAAAATTGGACGTTGCAAGCTGGTTGAAGTCATCCAGAGACCCGCTCTAAACGACGACAGCACGAAGTTGATGAACAGGGTCAAATAAGAAGAGCTGAAATGATGCCCAGGATATCGATAGCGAGTAGCAGCAGCTTATCCAATGTGGGGTTCTCGACTGAAAAAAGTTGTCAGGATAGGACTGACCTGGAAAATCATGTCAGGCATGTTCCTGTTGTAAAAGCGAGTGGAACACTATAGCCAACAAGACCATTATGTCAGCACTTTATCCATGTTCCTATATAAAGCCTGTAGGATCCGAGACTGAGGGAGAAAAAGTAGCTAGCAGCTAGATGATGCTAGAGACTTGGCTGGCAGCCAAGAGCAACGATTTTCGTCGGATCTAGGCCTGATAGCCGAGAAGGCCGTTTACTGCCGCCGAAGTTATCAGTAAGTGGAGGGACCAGGATTTGTATGTAGTCCTGGCGGGCGGGTGGAACTTGGAATAGTGGTTTCAGACATCCAAGCGGGCTGGCGGGTAGAAAGCGCATTGCGCACGCGCAAGTTTGTAAATAATCGTTGAGCCGATCAATGTTGGGATTTTAACGCTGAAAATGCAGAGAAGAGCGTGCCAACAGCAATGTCCGTTCCGTCGCCTGAGGCAAACACCACTGCGATTGCCAGTTGCCTAGAGGAATAAGACGTTGAAGGTTGCGAGGGTTGCAAAAAGAGTCAAACGGCTCACCTATTGCAGGCAGGGACCCCTCCCACTTTTGCATGAACATGTTGGAGAGCATAGCTATTGTGGCGACTCGCATGGAAACATGGGGGCGCAGGTTTACTTCTGTCGAATGAAATCCTGCTCCATTAGCAACGCATCTGCAATGTGATGCTTCTGTCGCATGGGGGCCGGAATCTGTCGAACAATCATCGAATGCTGGCAAAGCTATTGCCAACTCGCCTGTATGAGCTGTACATACATGAAATCAGTCCTTGGAAACGCTTTCTTCATCGATGGCTTTGATTGGTAGCATTTCTTGGTAGGTACTCGTCAATTATACATTGTGTCGGGAATAAGAGGATGAATGAATGTGGAGGTTTTCAATCGGTGCGATAAGAAGCACCAAGCATAAATTCAAGGTAGCTCTCATCGGGCATTCGTACACTGAATGAAGATAGCGATACATGCCATAAGAATTCAGCCTTTGATCAGATGGACGTTTCCGGTAAACTTCTAGTAAATGATCTACAGTGATGTTTGGGGTCTTGGCCACAGGCAGGCAGGCAGGCAGGAGCGCCCTATGGCGTCACAACCAGAGCTGAGATGAAGGCAGAGCGGATTGACTGGCTGACAACCACGCCACAAGAAACGCGCGCGTGGCGTGGGCGGCCATGAAGGAGCGACAAACTATTATGGACAGTGTGCCAGTGTAGCACAAGAAAAGCAGAGTAACAAAGAAAACGCTCTTTGAAATTGATTATACTCAATCAATAAGGTGGGGATGTTATACACAGTACGTAGATGATGATCCATTACAGACGGTCCGGGCGATCATTAGAGATTACCTTGATTGTACATGATCGGGTGATAGTCCCGGGCGTTTGCTAATAAGGCTACTTGGTACTGAGCATGTATCTTGGATACGTCAGATCATTTGAGCTCGGCTCGCTTGGACAAGATGATACACATTGAGGAACTGCGAGTGAGATGACACAAGATAGTTGCCACCAGCGTCGCACAAGTAAGTATGTACCTATGGTTCAAAGACAAGACAAAGAGCAAAGACACGGCAGGAGCGATGACGCTAAAGCGTAACGGCTTAAACTCCAGTGCCATGTGCCCTTGGCTTTGTCTTGTTGGCGCATTAGTATCTCAATTTTTAAGGGTCCAGAAAGCATAGCATTTGAATTCCAGGTACTAGGTAGGAGTTCTTGACAATACTTCAACAACATTGAATACCATCCAAGGCAGGCATAATCGGCATATCTACCTGGGCCAGTAGTCTTGAACAGCTACCTGGCAATTTGCCTCCATTGTATTATTAGTTGATTGTAACTGTTGTAAGAAATCGTCCGATGTAACCTTTTCACGCACAAAAGGCGCAGAGGAAGCAGTGCATCAATGCGCTAAACTACGCGGAATCCGCGCATCCACGCTAAAGTACGCACAATCCGCGCAGAGAAGGCGGCACTTTGATTGGACAGCATGACGTTGTGGAGTCCAAGGAATCAGCTGCGACTCAGGGTCTCATTGGATATATAAGGGACAGGACTTCCACTCTTCTCTCGAACAATTACCATTCACAATCACAACATCAAACAACAATCTGACAAGATCAAGACTTCTGTCTACAACACTTACATACACACAAACCCAAACCCAAATCACAAACCAAACCATCAAAATGAAGGGTGACTGCGGATGCTCTGGCTCCTCTAGCTGTAAGCTTGAACCCCTCCCTCTTCTTATCTGCCTTTACCCCGCCGCCAACACCTACCCCGCCTCCCATTCAGCGGTAGTCGATGGCAGCAAAAGAGAAAACCACCAACTATAATCATCAGATTTACTGACTTCGCCCTCTCCTTCACAGGCACTTGCAGCTCTGGAAACTGCTCCTGCTCCGGCTGCGGCAAATAAGCCAACCACAACCACATCTTTCGAAGCTTAGCTTCGCCTCATCGCATCACTAGCAGACAAGACAATTGTCTGTGGTCAAATCCTCTCGGCAAACAGTTTCACGCAAACAACATGTGCTAGATTTTGGACGGGTGTCGATCGAGGATCAGGTGGAGGGAGGGTGTTTCATTAGAAAGACGTAGTTCTTTGAGAATAAATACACAACTGTGATCGTCTAATACTGTCGTTTCCAAGTGCCGTTTGACCATTATGCCTCGTCCAAAGTGCATTTCCTGCCTAGACTGCAAAAGTAGAGATCGAAAACAGAGAAAGACCATTGTCTAATGTAGATCTAGATAGTGCTAGAGACTACTGGTTCCTTGCAAACTTTCTTCCAATATGATCAAAGTCGTGTCACCTGCACCCTTGAACTGTATTATCGCTATTTCCTAATTCGCCTGCCAAGCTAGCTTGATAGACCAGATGCGCACCCACCCGCAGAAATTGACCCCGGTATTCAGAATCGCAACTTGACAAGGTTGATATGTGACGACACATGTCGACGGGCAGCCTGGCGTTGGCCGGAGAGCCTGCAGCCAGCAATGGATGAACAGCTTCTCGCAAGTGACATCGGATGATCATCGAAAGCTCGAGCTTACCACTCGAGTCAGTCACACTGCGCTACCTCATCAGACGCATACAGCCTCGGACCGGCCAGCACCTTACTTGGCGCCGCCCGTTGCGCACGTTCGCCGTGTTGGAAGCATCCAAGGCGTCTCCTACGTTTCGAATACAACTGCCTCGGTTCTGTCCATACAGAGGCATATTCAATTCAGCATGCAAGGCCATCCAGTTTATGAGCTATATTGATTATGATGTGCTGGCAAAAGCAGAAAGGTCACGGGTCGGGTGAGAATGGACCAGGTCCAAACGCGGTCGGTCTCGGACGCAGCATGTTCGGCGCAAATATTGTCGGAACTACAATACATAAAGTGTTCCAGCGCATGTAGGCAAGAAGGATCCAATTACCTCACAACTAACACTGCTGACGGGCATAAGGGAAATTCTCAATGCTCTGTCCCTCGGCCCGATTTTGAATGAGAGCAGCAGGCCGCAGAAGGTGATTACAAGTGATGCAAAACTTGAAAGAGACCGGAGGAGTGGCAGGCGACTTGCACCACCCAAGCACCCACACACATTTTCCATGTCGTTCGTTCACCGTATTGTGATACCGCCTTCTCCCAACCTAACAACTTGATCAGCAGAACTACATATATCCCCAACGCTTGCCAGATGAGGCTAAGCATGTGAGATGAAGGCACACTTTTGCAGCAATTTTTCAGTCTCTGTGAACAATATTTAGTTTTTTCCATCCAATGCGATCAAGTTGGACAACTATTAAGTGGTTCCCGCGTGGGTCTCTTTACTGGGCCGCTATTATGGAGTAAATTACGCGGCAACAACCCGATTCCTAGGAGCAGGCTCAACCTAGACTAAATGAAGGGCGGCCCGGATCTGGCATTCCAGGGCACAAGGACTATACTGAAGAAGAAAAGCCAGAGTAGGAGAAAAAAAAAAGAATAATTAACCGAAACATGAGATTCTGAAGCCGCCGCGCCAATGACGGATCCGGCGAGATACTGGCCGGGCGGCGTCCCTTCCGAAGTTCGATTCCACCCAACTCCCATCCGTGGGTCCTTGAGAAACGAGATCAAAGGTTGGCAGCTTTTCCTCAAGGTGAGTTGAAAAGAGTAACATGGCAATTTCCCCCAACCTCATACCCGCCCCGACGAGTCATGTTTTCTCTCATGCTATACTGCATAACATTTACACCCATGACAACTCGCTAAAACCTTTGGGCAAACCAGGAGAATGCAGTCGGCCGTGGGCCAGGGGACACTGATGACACTTTTGAAGTGCGGCAGAGACGCAAGCTCATGCAGAGGTGGGCTTCCATGAGCCAGTCGGACCGCGACGCTTATCAGAACCGCGCCCCATGTAGAGCCGGGGACTCGTGGTACCCCGAGGTGCTCCGGAGCCGCTCCTCCTCCTCCTTGTTCTCGTCGGGCATGGAAGAAACGCCAGGGACGCCGGCCGAGAATGTCAGGCTCGTCAATCTCATTGCGCCGCTGCCCCTGGGCCCCCGGAACCGGGCCCTGTGGACCAAGATGCGCATCATGCTGTATAATCTCGACGGAGACAATGGCACCATATTCCAGTGGCAGGACGACGACGAAAAGATTACTTATTGCGTGCCCAACGATGCCGAGCCCAACCTGCTCACGTCAAACACCTTTCTCAAGTGGTGCTATATCGAAAACGCCAACTTTGATTGCATGGCCATGACCAGGAGCGGGACGGTGATATTGCATAGGAGGCGGAGCACGGTGGTGCTGATTGACCAGGAGGCACTCGACACGGGTCTGATTCTGCTTTGCCGCCTGGCCAACAATGGACAAGTCTTGGCCGAGGGAAGAGTCTGGCCGTTGAGGATGAAGGACGCCTACGAAAAGATGACTATCCTCGGTTGGTCTGTTGACGAGGTGCTCGAGGGTGACACTTTTAAAAACCCTTATAGACTGAGGTAAGTCCCAATCCTCAGGGACATTGACTTGCTGCATTTTGTCTCGTCTTCAGCGGGACACCTGCTAATCTAACCATATCGATAGTTCGAATATGGAGGAGCCATTACTCGACATTCTCGACGCCAAAGCCCCATACATTTACCAGCCCGACATTGATCTCTGGATGGAAGCTATTGAGAGATGCGCCCCAGGTTATCTGGAGATGGAGGACGAAAATGATGGCATGGTTGAAGATTATGACCATGACAATTTCAGGACCAATGAAGAGTTGGCGCATCTCCCTTGGAGCGATGAGCTCTAGCTGATAGCAACCAAAATGACTGACTGAACCAGCTCATATCAAGGTTGCCAGTAGATCTAAAAAATAAATCCTTCATAGAGTTCATGCTGGAAATTCGGCAGCGGCATAGATTGTATGTATATGGGAAAGAGAAAAGTCCTTGTCCTTTTTAACTATAGAGATACACCAGTAAAAAGTCACAAGACCAATGAACGATGCTTGCTTGAATTGATTCAGATATAAAAACCAATAAATGAGTATCAGAATGGTAAAAAGCCACATGGCAGCGAAAGCTATTGGATATTTCGGTACGAGTTGCCTAGGACAAGATGGATGGACTAAGCAAAGGAATTGGTTGGCACTTGTTGTCTCTATTCAAGATATTAGATTGCTCGAGAATTAACGATCTTTATTTGGATCAGAAAATCTATGACTTGGATCTGTATATCAAACATTAGACATACGAGGAGC
Source organism: Pestalotiopsis fici W106-1 (assembly GCF_000516985.1). Lineage (NCBI taxonomy): Eukaryota > Fungi > Ascomycota > Sordariomycetes > Amphisphaeriales > Sporocadaceae > Pestalotiopsis > Pestalotiopsis fici. The sequence continues at coordinate 1,932,498 of NW_006917102.1, forward strand.
TCTAATCGGCAAGATGACAACCATGGTCCGAAGGATCGCCTGGCCAATGCTGGGTAATAAAGGGCGATGGGAATGTTTCCTGCTGGAGTAGCCAAGAACGGAGTCATCAATGAGATGGTTGGTCGAGGAGTAGAAATTCGGACTTGAATCAGTCGACATCTTCCAGATTGACACCCTCTGGAGGCGTATATGGCTCTCCCGTTTGCGACTTCCAGGCTTGCGTGACATATCTATTTGGGGGGTTAGAGGCTAAACGACATACTTGGCAAAAACGAGAGCTGGCTTACTTGGTGTGGCTTCCTCGTGCAGCAAGCTCACCCTTGCTGTTCGTAAAGGTAATGGATGTGTATGCAAGAGTCTTGCCGACTGTCATGTATGTGAGTATCTGCCTGACAATGTATGAAAGGGCGGCTTACTCTTGTCGCACACTGCAGTTGCTGAAAGCTTTTCTCCGACCTTGCCTCCGCTGCTCAAGTATGTGACTGAATAAAGTCAGCAGATATATTTCGAGAAGAAATGGGTGGGGCATTACCGTTCAGATCTGTCGAGACGCCCGTGGCATACAGCCCCATGGAGGCGACGGCGAGCGATCCACCCAAGTCAACCATGCTGGCAATTGTACCTCCATGGAGGATCTTGAGTCGGTTCTTGAAGTATCATTAGTCTCCATGGCGGATCATCCTCCATTGGAAGTTGTGACAAACCGTGTGATCCTTGGTTATGTCCAACTCAAAGTCCACTCTGCCTCGCACGGCATTGACAATCCTCAACTGCTCATGTCAGTGGGTTCGTCTGTACCGGACACAAGACGGGACACTTACATGAGGCCCAAGCAATCTATATCAAACATATATCTCTGTCAGCTCCAACAAGGCGAGGATTTGTGGCGGGAGATGGCGATATCTCTTTATCTGGCTCAATGGCGACTAACCTCGGCTCCAGACCGGACTCGGCCATGAACGACTTCAAGACCTGGGAGAATCAAGTCAGTTTCATAACTTGATGGATTGAAATTTGGATTTTCCAAAACTTACACCCTTGACGAATTTGACTGGAGTTGCTTTTTGAGACATTGTGGGCGACTATTCGAGTATACCAACGGATGATATATGGAATAAAGAAGAGTGCATTTGATGTGTCTACGTCAAAACATGCTGTAGTTGGCCAATGGATCAGCGGAGCGAATGCCCCAGACGCGGCTAACCACAGTCCTGGCTTCGGCCGATTCGACCCGCTAAACGAATGACGGGGTCCCGCCAAAGTGGTCTGGCGGCTCTCAGTTGGGTTATGGGCTCAATTATGGGCGCTGGACCCCTGCCATTCTCCAAGAGCTCAAAGAAAATATAGTGGGTCCGCAAGCAGAAAAAAAGAAGCAGGAAATGCAACCTTCCATCTGGAGAATTGCCTGTCATACAAACATTCAATTAGCCGCCGCCGCCCAAGTATCTGACAAGACGAGGAGGCGGTCAGCGCAACCCTCTCTCACTTGATTCTAGAGTATTATCTTTTAGCCTCGTGTCGTACGAGCTGAGAGGTTTGAACTCTACGTGTCGTTTTCTTGGAATTAGACATGGCCGGAGATTCAGCCGCGAAAACAACATTGCAGTCCGACAGTGAAGGATATACGCGCCTACACATCACGCCACTGGATGCCGACCTTCTGAAAGTCGTAGTCCCCGCCGCCGTCCTGCCGCAAGCCCGCAACATCTCCTATCACAACCTCGAGACCCTTCCCGAGAAGCGATACGGCTTTGTCGAGCTGCCCCTCGCCGACGCCGACAAGCTGCGCAAGAAGCTCAACGGCGCAACTCTCAGGGGCACCAAGGTGCGCATTGATCAAGCCCGCCCTGAGTCGATACACGAACCCAACGGCGGCGCCATGGCAGACGAAAACAAGGTCAAGAAGCCCAAGAAGGAGAAGAAGTCCAAGCTCAAGGAGAGCGAAAAGTTCAAGAAGCGCAAGTGGGAGGGCGAGGAGGTCGAGGGCGCCGTGATTCAGGACCGCAAGATCAAGCGTGGCTGGACCGTTACAGAGAGCGACAAGATTCAGGAGAAGCGCAGGGACAGGAACAAGAAGGGCAAGGATGCCGACGGCAAGAAGGAGAAGAAGCTCAAGAAGAGAGAGGTCAAGTCAAAGTACACGGACGCCCCCGAGTGTCTGTTCAAGCAAACATTGCCAGAGCCCCCAAGCGAGAGCAAGAAGGCCGACGAGGAGGAGGAGGATGAGCCGAAGCGCAAAAAGAGAAAGGGCGCTCGCCAGGTTGTAATGCACGAGTTTGAAAAGACGCACAAGTATCCGACATTCCTGAAGTCGAGCACAGCGACGACGGAATCGAAGCCTTTGACTTTTGAGGACGGCAAGGGCTGGGTCGACGAAGAGGGCAATGTGGTGGAATCACAAAACATCACAAGGCCATCATTTGCAAACGTCAAGGTCGGATTTAAACAAATCGCCAAACCGGCACCCGTGGATGACGACGATACCAGCAGCAGTGGCTCATCTTCAGACTCGGATAGCGATTCAGATGAAGTTGTGAAGCCGACTGCGCCCAAGAAGGAAACAAAGTCTACTCCAGTCCAGCAAGCCGACGATACAACGAGCAGTAGTGGCTCATCCTCGGATGATTCCGACGATTCTTCGGACGAGGAACCAGCACCAAAAGTCCCTGTTACGAAGACAAAAGCAGCAGCTCCCGCGGCCCTCAAGACTAACGCCCCTCTGGCTGATGATTCCGATGGCACAAGTAGCAGCGGTTCATCTTCAGAAAACGAGTCTGATTCAAACGAATCCCCAGTGAAGCAAAAGCCCAAAAGGCTCCAGGTCGATACGCAAACCCCAACTAGTCCCGCAACTGCGGCCAAGAATGATTCAGCTCGTCCAAAGTCCTCTGGCTCAGCTGCGAGTCTCACGATTCAGATCCCACCAGTGACGCCAGCAGCTACCAAGGTGCATCCTCTCGAGGCTCTGTACAAGAGACCCGCTGGTACAGAAGCCGAACCGGACGCTGGCTTTAGCTTCTTTGGAAACAATGACGATATCGAGGAAGATTTGGATGAGGCTGCTGCTCCCAGCAGTCAAGTCCCCATGACACCATTCAGCAAACAAGATTTTGAGGTCAGAAACATTCGCAGTGCTGCACCCACGCCTGATACTGCTCATCCGAGTCGATCTTACAATTTATGGCCGCGACTTGGAGAAGACGACATTGCTGAAGAGGATGAGGAGGACGAGGAGGGTGAAGATGCCGGCGAGGATACCACCATGACTGATGCTACCACGCCCGGAGCCTCCGCCGATAAGTCCAGTTCTAAGAGCGAGTTCCAAAATTGGTTTTGGGAGCATCGTGGTGATTTGAACCGGTCGTGGAAGAAGCGTAGAAAGACGGCGAGCAAGGAGAAGCGCAACCGGGAGAATCGTGCCCGCGCAGCAAGGGCTATATAGACTTAATGCCAATAGTGTAGAGAGAAGAAACACTACGAATCATGTTCACAATCATGCCATTCATCATTCTTTTCATCAGATCAAGACTAGTGATATTTTTTTTCTAGCGAACTTTTGGTCATTCAGCCTATGGTATGTCAGATTCGCCCAACGTCCTCCTCTTCTGAGCATTACCCTTGGACCCCCGAAATTCCATTCAGTTCTTTTTCTTCCTTTTCTCTAGGCAGACTTTCTAGTCAAGGGCGAGCCATGTTACAAAAGATTGATGTTCACATTTTTCTTTTGCCCTGCCCGGTACTTGCATTGTCCACGACGCCAAGTATCAAATCGATGCGCCTTTTCTTGTCAAACACCATTACCATATACGTCTCATGAAAATCCGAGTACGTCTTTCTCATCTCTGGGAGGGTTTGTGGGGTTGTACAACTTTGAACTCTCTTTCGAGAAGACAGCGGGTTGTACGCCGCGTCCTTGGGAGGGGGTATCATGATGGTCGTAACGCTGAAAGCATGTAAATGCTGGGAAAACTTTTCCTTTTCTGTCATCTTTTGGGGGTGTCTCGTCAAGAGCAAGGGAAACAAAGTGTACGCCGTTGGGGTATCTTGCCGAAACGCCTGAAGAATGCAAGTATGATTCAGTGAAACTTTTTTTTTGGTACAGTTTTGTCGTTTTCCGAGTGTTTTTGGTTCTCAGAAGAGAAATGTTTTTAGGTGTAAATGCATCGAAAAGGAGATTGAAAACTCCTTGGGCGGAAAAGCCATCAAATGCCATGGTGTACAAGACAGATTGTGGATGAACTCAAAAGCAGAAAAAAAGGCAGCAACTTGGCCTCATGCTTTCTTTTCATCCTGTCGATTTCCGTGTATACAACGCGGAGATGCGGCAAATACAAGAATGCAAAAGACGAGTGCCATTGAGAAAAGAAAGAATGAGCCAAACTTTCTCATCCTGAAAGGAGTCGCGAGTTGGCAAAAACAAGAAGGGAGAGGTCAATCGTCGAAAACAGAATGGGCTCCACAAGAAAAGCGATGGCGGAATGGATCTCTCAAGTCCATGAATAGAATCGCCCCAAAAGACAAACGCTGGAATGATGAAATGTTCAGAGTGTTTCCTCCAAACTCTCCCGCCCCGTTGCTCAAAAGCAGGGAAGCAGAACCGAGGAGAAGAAGTGATTGTTTTCTCTAGTTTAGCGACCTTGTTGCAACCTAGGAGAGAGCCCTCCATCATGCGAGGATAGGATTATTAGCGGGAGATGCGGTAGCTTGCGGTGCGCATAGACGAACGGGCAGTGCCGGACTCGCTGCGCTCCTCAATGGGTGTCATGGCATAAAAGCCATAGTTTGTATCTCGCTGGTGAGGAGTAGCAGATGAAAAGGGACCAGATGAGGGGCCGGGGTCGCCAGACATGTACTCATTGCTCATTCTTCTCTGGGTGCTGTGAATCTTGCCGGCATCATAATCAATCTGGCGCCAGTGGTCGGGAATGGGATGAGAGCCCAGAGCTTCGTCGCGGCGGCCCAGCGAAGCTTGGGAAATGCTGCGCTTCATACCACCACCACGGGGGATGGAGAACTCGGCGGCGTGGTGTGCGGAAACGCTCGACGTGGCGCCCTGAAAGTCAAAGGGCGACGAGGAAACAATCTGGGGCGAGGCGCTTGCCTTGGTGTGAGGGGTTCGCAGCGGGGAGGACACCATGGAGCGATCGTCAGATGAGGACGACAAGTCGGCCACGGCCGAAGAATGGGGGATATGCACCTTGGTTGCAGCTGTGGGAATCGAAATGATGGACATTTGCTCTGCCGACAGAACTGATCCGTAGTCGGAATCGAGCTGGGGTGCGGATCCAGGTGTCGAAGAACTCTTCGGGGTAGGAGTGACTTGCTCCAAGGGGCTGTCAATCTTCTGCAGATCAGAGCGGCCACTGTGATAGGTAAGTCCGGATGAGATGCTTGGGGTGGGCGAGGACTCATCGCAATGACCAACGAGAGAGTCGGAAATGGCGATACTAATGCCACTGGGGTCGACATCCTCATTCTGGGCAATGGTGCGGTCAAGATCATGGGAGAAATCATTGTAGACAGCAACAGGAGTACGCACGTTGGGGTTTTGGCTGCGAGTGACCAAGACACTCTGACTGTAAATAGAAGGAAGAGTCGCTGGCGTAGGCAGGTTCTCATTGTCTCTTCCTACAGCAGCCTCAAGTTCATGTGCCAGTTGCATGGGGTCATTCGTCGGGCGCGAAAAGTTGCGAGTGCCAACGGGCTGAAGCTCGATCGAATCGTCGTGTCGCTGCTGAGAGCGATGGCCACGAACGATGCGGGTACTCGTACGACGAGCGTGCATCATGGCAAACGGAAAGCCGAATAGGGCAAAGGCAAAGACCGAGAGCATGAGCCAGATTATTGTGCCGTTAGAAGCGTCTTGGCCATCATGCGAGGCAACAGTGATGATGGTGACTGCGGCAGTGGTTGAAGTGTAGCTCAACTCGGCCAAGGCAACAAAGAGCCAGTACAAAAACTGATCCGGTCTACCACGAAAGACCATGGTCTCGATGCGAAGGTTGCTGTGCTTCTTGATGGTGCGGTTGGAGATGCGACGGGCATAGCAAACGGCGAATAGCGGACCGAAAACCAGAATGCCAATGAGGGAAGCAACGAGGCCGCGAAGCGCGCCCTCATCATACTGTTGCTCACTTTCAGAATTGTAGGCCAGGATCGAGACGCAAACAATAACAATGGTGTAAGCAGCCTGCGCGAGAATTGCCAAGATCCAGAACAAGATGGTGATTGTTGCAGGGCTGAGATTCTGAAGAAGGTTCACCAGTCCCGAGTTTCCACCACCGTTGCGACGATTTCCACCAGAGCCTGGCCAGCCAAAGTTGCGGTTACGGTTGGCAAAGTCTCCAGTGTCGGGAGGAGTGGCATAGATGACAGTTGTAGTACCAAAGGACTCAATAACCTCCTCACTGTCGTTTCGGACAGGCTTCTTGGGAATGTGCGCTTCACCAATCGGAGATATGGCATTTGGAATAGTGACTTGCAAGGAAGTGCGGTTGCCTCGACGTGTGGGAGGACGGGGAGCCACAAGTCCACGGGAACTATTATGCTCATCGGTGTCGTTGGCGTTGTTCTGCTCAACTGTGCTGTCCGGGGCAGAAATGTTGATGTTGGCAGCCGCAGCATTAGCCTGGGAATAAGCCTCAATCGAGTCGCGGTGTTCCTCAAAGAAACCAGAAAGACCAGGACCTGCACCGTCGTCTCGACGGAAACCAAACGGCTTTCCAATAGCACGGCGCTCAGGCTCAGTATGACTGAACATGGAGCCAATGGTGCCACTGAAGTCGCGAGAAAGGCTAGAGATAAGACCGCCACGCTTCTTCTCGGGCACAGCCTTGTTGCCATTGAGTGTTGCTGCCGTGTCAGACGAAGCCAGTCGCTGTTCGAGAGCCTTGGCATCAGCCTGGGCAGTATACTCGGCCAAAGTAGGAATTCCCAGAGCGGCTCTTGCCTCGGCGGCGTGAGCCTCTGGATCGGCTGGCGTCTTGGGGGCGCCAGCGTACAGCTCAGGGAGCATTGCGCGGTTGATCTCGCGCTGCTCGACCTGCTGCTCGTGTCGCTTGCGCTTGGCAAGCTGAGCCGCCGTCGGGCCGCTCCACGTCGTGTAGCTGTCGTAGCTACCCGCCGTGGTGGGCTCGACCTCGTCGTCAAGACGCTCGTAGGTGGCGTCTTGACGACGGGACTCCTTGCCCAAGGGAGTCGGCGAACTCGGGCCGGCGACAGCCTTGCCCGAGGACATGGCGCGGAATATTCTGCGCGAGGAAAATTATCGTTAGAATTTTTCGAGAAAAATGTTCGAGAAAAATTCAGATGAGAAGAAAAACAGGTACTTACAATGCGAGCGAACAGACCGACGACGACGATGGCGTTGCCCGGGGGGAGAAAGTGGTGGTGGTTGCGGCGGCGGCGGCGCGGCGGCGAGCGAGCAAACGCGTCTTGACCAAGTCAGCTCTCTCGATCTGAAGTTGTAAAAAATAAACAAGAGATGAAAACATTGATACTTACTGTCGTATGATGCAGTCGTAATGTCTGGCAAAATGGCCAAGTCGCGCTGTTCGATGGTGATGGGGAAGAGAAGGTGAGGTGTGATGGTGATGGTTGGAAAGAGTTGCAAAGTTGGGACAGTGGCCTGCAAGGTGAAAAGATTTGAAGCTGCCCCACGATTTGTCTGCAGCTGGCAAGTGCACTGAGCGCGAGGATGTGACCTGACTGAAGCTATTCCGGAGCTTCGTGGCGCATGAGTGGCCGGATCTCACGATGTCTCCACGCGCGGGTACGGGCAAGTGGCCATGGGCTCAGCTAAACGAGGCGGGTACGCAAAGCGAGAAGGTGCTTAATGACGATGATAAAATAATCCTGCAGATAATGCCAACACGTCGCCGTCGACACGTAGATTGACAATATAATGTTGATGTTGGTGAATGGTGGTGGTAGGAGATGGTGATGTGGTTGAGGTGGCTGTAGGCGCTCGTAGTGATTTTGTTGTTTTCAGCAGCACGGACGGCGACGCGAGTTACCCGGAGCGCTCATAGGGGCTACACAAATAATGGAAGAGATAATATGTTGGTCAAAGAAAGCTTTGAAAAGCAAATAAGGATTTCGCCGACCTTCATGGCGGTTGTGATGAAAGGTGAACTTCCCAGCACGAGTACTGACTGGCCTAGGAATAGTAACCCAAGGCGTTTGCTAAGCAAAGCTCATCACTGTGTGACTCTTGCTATTGGTCCAGTCCGCAGACATGAAACTGCCTCAGGCTCATCCAAACTTTGCAGAGCAATCGTCCATTACTCCATCACGGGCATGGACAGACAATTGATGATACATCCACAGCATATTTTCGGCACACCGTGAACGTGCTCTATTGTTCTGATTTTCACCACCTGTTGTGAGTGAATATTAATCAACGTGACTAGATCTGTCGACAGAGACCGTTTTGAAACCCAGATAATGTGATAATTGGTTCCGTTGCCTCTTACCAATATATCGAACACTCTGCCAGTGAGCCCTTGCTGGCTATCACGTTACCATCAGCCATTCTGGCCAGCCTACTGTGCCACCAACAAAGTTACAGCTTCGATACAGAGTTTGATATTCCGAAGGAAACATATTATTAGTGCAATTCTGGATCTGCTCATGAGAAGTTGCATTGTCATGCCATTGAACAATGATTCCGTCGCATTAAAATTTGCACAGTTATTTATAAGCAGCATCAGACGACATAGACGAAAAGGCAACTCATAACTTTTGTGGACATTAGGATTAAACTATATAATCATAAGGGATATGCTGCAATATCCCTTTCGTCCGAACTACTTAGCTCTTTTTGCTTATAAGCTTGACATGGGACGGAAAGAACAACAAAAGTGGTGACCAATATGATAACCATAACTGACACAATGGCAAGCTTCTTGAATAGGAAATCAAACTTATGTGCCAGAAGTCTTTAAATGCTCGGTCTTTATTCAATATTGCTCTCAGTCATTGCTTGTGCCTTCTCCCAGCTTGACGTACATCGTAGGTACAACCAAAGGTAAGAAAAATAGCATATTCTCCAACATGTAAGGGTGTTTACACAAAAATCAGTTGCAATCGTCCCTGCAAACCGAAGATCGGAATTTTCTCCGCCCGTTTGTAGGCTTTTAGCCACAAAGGTAGATTATTTTCAGAGTACCTTTGTGCCTTGAGTTCTTCCTTTTTGCAAACGGGTAATGCAGACTCAACGTTTCTGGATGGCCTGAAAAAACTTTGCAGTCATTAGATTTATTGAACCTGAACTACTTACTGGCACAGCGATAACTACATATCAAACACAAGATTTCTACGACTTGGAGCTGTAAAATAACCAAGGTTATGATTCACAACAGCTTACCACAGGTGCATCGTGGGCAGCTTGTTTGAGAATATTCAAGTGTGACTGTGCAAGCAGTGGGCGGACTGTCCACATTCCCAGACTTGGCAATGCTGACAGTGAATAAATTGTCAAACACCTTAGCAAAGAGCTCTCCCGTGAATTAATGTCTTGATTCAAGAGTCGGGCAACCGATTCTGATTTTATACCAGTGATTGTGGATTTTGTGAGAAGAGGAGGGATGGAAATTACAGAGCAGAGATGAACCAGGGGAGGGAAGAAAAAGGGAGAAATAGGAGAACGAGAAAAATAAAATTAGAAAAAGAGATAAAAAAAACTTCTTCCCACAAAAGGCAGATCTGACAATTCGAAGAATCGAACATCAGACCCCGGAAAAGTGGTTCACTATTTTCCTGGCCGCACACTCAAAGTTGTTACCAACTCGGCCACCGAGGCTCAGACTGGGGAGAACCCCCAGACAGCTCAGGTTTCCTTGGTAGTCTGGTTATTGACTGGGCCAATTATCTTCATTTATCTGCTTTCCTCTTTAATCTCAATGCCTCCATTCATTCAACTCGCCTCATGACCGAAACGAATTCTTTTAAATTGAAAATACATGACGCATAATAACCAAGACACCTGTTATTGTATACTGCATTTTTACTCCATTGTGAATAACTACAAACTGGCTTGCATCCTCGTACCAGAGTCGACTTCGGATCCGCATTGCCCTTACAGTTGCATGCAAGCACACCTAACATCATTCAATCAAATCTGCTGGTCAGGTCTCTATCAAACCGTGAAAGCTTGCGCCGAAATCGACAAGTGTCACATAATGAACATGGTTAAGTATTAGAGTGCAGGGTTATGCAAGCAACATAAACTCTCATTTCCTTATGCTACAATCCACCAACCAGCATATTTGGAAAGAACAATAATTTATTTACAGGAAGTGATCGACAACCAAGACCACCAACTCCCCTCTCTTGGAATGCTATCATAACCCCAGCATCGGTACCGCAGGAATGGCCCCTAGATCAAGTTGCGCAGCACACGAAGACTGGCACCACCATGAATATTGCGGCGCTTCTCGGAAGTGGTTACGGCGGCCTCGGTAAACAAGCTTGTAGCGTTTGCCACAATGTCGGACATTCTGGTGATCTCTTCAAGGGTGATGGCGTCAACCTTTTTGCTCCAGCCAAGCTCGGAGGGGAGTCTTTCATTCTCTGCAAAAAGGTGTCTCTTGATTAGCGTCTTGTTCATTCGTTCTGTACTGAAATGATATAAGAGGAGATCATACCGAAGAAATATGTCACAAGGGTACGGTTGGCGAGCGCCGTCTCCAGGTCTCCAAAGACAATGAGCGGTGCGGCCATCTCGCCGAGACTGAATGGCTCCGTGTGAGTGGTAAAAGTGTATTCTGGATTGGTCGAGCGGCTCTCAATCTGGCGGAAAAGCTTCGAGTTTGCCAGCTGCTGGGCACTCAAGATTTCCGTGGTCCAGTACTTGCACGACGTGTCAAAGACGGTCTGGTTAAAGACGTGGTTGTTGCCAAAGTAGGCATCGGTGCGCGAAATGGAGGCGTCGTGCTCGAGCACATTGTGGCGGTTCAGGTGGTCGAGCGTGAAAAAGGTCGAGTTGGGGGTAGGGTTGGCAATGATGGCCTGATCCCACATGATGCCGGCGAGGGTCGCGTCAAAGTTGAGTCCGTTGCCCAGGGCCGAGATGGCATTGTCCTTGGTGATGTTGCGGCCGTCTCGGGGGAGGAAGCCATGGTTGGCCAATGTGTTCATCATGGGACAAGGACCGCGAACTTATGGTAGGGAGAATCAGTTAGCTAACGTTCAGTAGGGCGGAGAAAGGGATTCATACAGTCGCCATCAACTGGTGGGTGCCAGTCATGAACCGTGTCTGGCACGCTGGCCAAGGCGAGAGGCAAGCCCACAAGAATTAATTGAAAACGCATGTTGAAATGTTTGTATTGCAATGGGTTGTACTGTAGAGACTGATCTGGACTCTGGAATAACACAAGAGAAGCACAATGGGGTTACTTCTGCCTCTAAATACTGACGCAGCTTATAGGAGAATAGAGTACAAAAGTCTTATAGACTACTATTCGAAACCGAGCTTTACTAACTTCTCTTCTCCTACTCGCTGGCTTTGTTGCTTAGCACCCCGCAATTAGAGCAGATCTCCCAGGGGCGATGCAGGGAGGCTTGGAACCAAGACGGATGCATCGGCGAATCATGGTGCACCTATTAGGCAGTTATAGAGGCGATTTCCCTGGGATCCGTCGTACTGACATTGATTATTTTGACTTGGCTGTGTTGCTTTCTTGTAGCCTAACAGGGATGGGCATGGGAAATGCTCGGGAATTGTATAAAGTGCATATGCCCCTCGCAAATGGATCTCATAGGTTGCTAATTCTTCAGCTCGGAACTGCCTCTGATAGGCTGTCGCTAGAAACAGACACCAACACGGGCCTCTTTATGCGAAGAATGCGAGGAACGCGACCTCGGGAAGCTATAGTACCACTCGAGTCGGAGTTTAGTCACATTGCGATCTGCACTTCGGCTCAATGCCTATTCCCTGTGCACTGCTCCTTTGACTGCATCATCGTCCCGATTGAAGGGAAAATGGAGGCTCGCAAAAAAGCTCAATCTTTTCACTTATAACTTGGCGCGCCTCGACTCAACAAAGCTTCTCGTCTCAAATAAACTTTCAAGTAGGCCGATTGACCTGTAATAGGCCCGAGTCCATGCCACATGCCCAGTTGTCCGCAAAACACCACATAATGGCGCCAAGAAATCAAACCCCGTCATCTCATACTCGATGGAGCATCTGGTCAAACAGGGACATGTCTTGCTGAGACCTGGGAGAACAGGTCGCGCGTTGTCCAGCATCGCCTCCCTTTTGTTGGTAGCAGCAATGCGATTGCGAACCCGATTCTAGTGGCGGGCTTCTGAAAAGTGTTTGTCGTGACTGAACGGAGTGCGAGGATGTGGCGGGGGTTGAACAGGTATTATAGTCTGGGCGGTAATCCATGTTCCATATCATCATCCTTCTTTCATTTAAGCTTACGCATCTCGGATAACTGGGATTCACCCAGGTGCCAATGACGGTAGAAAGAGCAGCGATGTCGTTGATTACAGGGCTGCAGTGATGAAGCGGCCATCTGCGATGGATTCTATCAGAATCAGTCGAGTTTCGGCCCATGAATGTTTAAGAGGGAAATGAAATACCAAGGGTGTTGTTCCAATGCACCAAATCTTGGGGCGTCAAAGGCAAATAGTCTTGGACCATCATTTTGGTAGTCTCGGGATACACAAATCAGAGTGCCAAGGGCTCGAAATAAGTTCCAATGGACAGATGTAGAAGGTGCATAGCATCTTCAGCATATGGTTGGTTCGTGAGTAGGTGACCGATGTTGAATCACCAAGCCTCATCAAGGTCTGGCTGGTCGCATTCAATTCGGAGCAATAGAAGTGGCAGAGTCGGATATTAAACTTCAGCACGTGGCCAATGCTTCGCCCATCACCATGAACTTCAATCTGCGCCTCCTTGACGTTGAGAAAAACCGACCACAACGGAAAAAGAAAGCTATGGCAGCTTCTCATAGATCACAACATCTTCAAGGCATCACTTTAATGCCCCAACTAGCCTGTACAATATATGCTGTGCCGAATAGAACATCTTTGGCGTGACGAATAAATATGGTGAATGTCAGGAAATTGATCATTTTGATGGATAAAGCTTGGTGATTTACCGATGTTCCAGGCAAATTGAGTCGCAGAATTCGCGGCAATCATTTGTCGAAGGAATCGTGCGTTGTCATATTTGCGGTCAAACGTTCAACGTCTTGCTTGGAAGGATAGTAGATCTCCGCCGCAGTGTGACTGTAACGTGATGAAGTCGCAGGGCGTCCGCGCGCAGCCAAAATGTCCACGCCAATTGGCGCGCGCTCTGGGCTCGTCGTTGACTGCGGCTTCTATCTAAGCCGCAGCACCAGCGACACCCGGATGAAGTCGTTTGTTTCTTGTTGGGAACATTGCGTAGTACTTGACCAGGACGTCAAGCGGCAATCGGTAACTTGGTTCGCTCCTATCCACAGGAGCCGGTCGGACTGTAGTCGAACGGAGGCCCTGGGTCAAGTTTGGCAAACTTGCGGCTTGTCACAGAGACGTGAAATACGCTTGTCATCCCGCCCATCACCTGGTTGTCCCATGAATATGTCGGTAAATTGGGCAGAAGGTCACAACTTGACTATTTGTTCAAGGGGCCACAGGTGGTCACCTGAACTTGAACAGATGTCATGATCGTGTCATTTTTGTCAGCATGAGTTCAAACCACCAGAAACGATATGATGGAGAAGACATATTAAACTCGGAATATCTGCTTCTCGCTCAATAGCAAGCAGAAACGGTCCTTGTCGTCTCGTGAAGAACATAGACTAGCGGACTAATCATCTTTGGCTATCGAAACAAATACGAAAGTCTGGCGTTGACTGCACCTTCAAATAGCAAGATTTGGGTATTTGAATTGTATGGAGTTCCATTAGGCGCTACGTTGGCATCTTATATCTAGACATTGATTGCATACGGTGAATACAAGCAACCACCACTGTCTTTGATTTCCACTTATTGGGATCCGTCCATGTATGACACTAGGGTGTGCGCCCTGTATAAGGCTTCCTACGCAGAGACTTACACAACCCAACCACTTCTGCAATTAAACTTATGTGATGCGTTCAATTTGGCATTGCAGACCCCTGCTTCAACTAGATGATTCATCATACACCTACATCCGACGAATCCTCGGACCATCAAAATTGTACGGTAGAGACGCCACGTGCAGCTTCGTACGACTGTATAGCTCTGTGTATACATATCAGGAGGCTTAAAATTACTTCTTGGGATAATGACGATGCTGTGTGCATGCGAAAAATCCGATGTTCCTTTCCGAGCTCGTGGGTCTGGGGTCCCCCCACAGGCGAGCCTATCACAGTTGCCGTCCCCGCGTTTTGCTCTTGTTTATTGACTATAGCGCTGCCATTATAGGGAAAGATCTTGGTTCAATGTCATGAACATGGACTAAATCCCCGCATTTTGCATGCACAATTGGCAAGGGAATAGCCGCAGGATAACGTGAAATCACAATTTCATACATTACCGTTGGCTGCATCCATCTCCCACAACCCGAAAACCCCAAGTAAGAACCCGAAAATTCGGCGGCACAAGTTGCCCGTTGTGTGTCTTGAACATCATGGAGATGGACGTGATGCGGAAAACTTGTACCGATCGTAACTGGAAGGTCACAAGGAAACAATCCCCGCATCGAGGCTCGTCTCTAGATTACCCGAAATTTCCACGGCCATCTTGACCAGAGTTCGATTCAGCTTCACGTCATTCACTTGGGCTTGATGATATATACCTGTCCGTACCTTGCGCCTCTGATGATGACTTGGGCATGAAAACAAATGTCGCAGCCGCCTCATTCGTATCATCAAAGGATCAAATTATTGCTCTTTGCGTGGAGGCTCGATGCCAAACATGCTTTCACACATACTTTTGCTGGCTGTGTGGCCACTACTTGGTGCTCTGGCCATATCTCCGAACAATACCGGCATAAGCAGATCATGGAGTGAAGCTCAGCAGTTGGCTAGCGAGTTCTCTGCTCGCCTAACCCTGACCGAGAAAGCCTTTCTGGCTACAGGGTGGATTCTAGGTCCTTGTGATGGCAACATTGCCCCCATTCCACGTTTGAACTTTAGCGGAATGTGCCTCCACGACGGTCCTGCTGGCATACGTGTCGCGGATCTTGCCACCTTGTTCCCAGCAGGTGTGACCACGGGCGCGACATGGGATAGAGATCTCATGTATGCTCGTGGTCTTGCCATGGGGGAGGAATTCCGCGAAAAGGGCTCTCATGTCATTCTAGGGTTAGTTCAGAGCGCGACTTCCATTGCCGATGATAATTCACTGACACGATACCAGACCGGTTGCTGGTCCTCTTGGGCGGCACCCACTTGGCGGCCGCAACTGGGAAGGGTTCGCCGTTGACCCCTATCTCTCTGGCATCGCCATGGAAGAGACCATTCGCGGGCATCAGGATGCTGGTGTTCAAGCATGTGCCAAGCACTACATTGGCAATGAGCAAGAAACAGAGCGATCTAGTGTCATCACGAATGGAATCGAAACAGCTGCCATCTCGGCCAATATCGACGATCGCACCCTTCATGAGCTGTACCTCTGGCCTTTTGCCAACTCGGTCAAGGCTGGCACTGCGTCCGTCATGTGCAGTTACAACCGTCTGAATCAGACTTATGCCTGCGCGCACGACCGCACCTTGAACGAGATTCTCAAAGGCGAATTGGGTTTCCAGGGCTACGTCATGTCCGACTGGTTTGCGACGCACTCGGGAGTTGACTCTGTGAATGGGGGCCTCGACATGACCATGCCTGGTCCATTGAGCCAAGGTGAGGCTCAGACCTTGAACCTTAGCGCAATCCCCTTTCATGAAATTCCATCATGGTTTGGCACCAATCTCACCACCGCCGTCAACAATGGAAGCGTGTCCGAGGCGCGTCTTGACGACATGGTTCTGCGAATCATGACGCCGTACTACTTGCTCGGCCAGGATCAAGACTTTCCGAGCGTTGATCCGTCAAATGCTTGGCTGTATTATGTTTCCTACGGTTTGGCCCAACTTAACCCCGCCATTCCAGTCGCCAGAGACGTTCGAGCCGATCATGGAGCGTTGGTCAGGGAGATTGCGGCGGCAGGCACTGTATTACTAAAGAATGAACAATCGATTCTCCCCATCAGAAACGTCACCAATATCGTGGTGTTTGGCAACGATGCCCCAGACACGTCAGACGGTCTTTATTTTCTGGGCCCAATCACAGATCCGTCACGGCCGCTTGGAGCTAAATACGGGACACTGGCCGTTGGTGGAGGCTCCGGCGCCGGTCGTACGAGCGATTTGGTATCGCCGTTGCGCGCGATTCGAGAACGAGGCTATCGCGACGGCTTCCGCACGCAGTATATCACCAACAACGACCTTCTCGCAGGTAACAATTTGACCAGCATCTTTCCTTTGCCTGATGTTTGTCTCGTGTTTCTCAAGACTTTTTCAACCGAAGGTTGGGACCGCCTTTCCCTGGAGAATGATTGGAACTCTACTCTGGCCGTCGAAAACGTGGCAGCCTTGTGTTCTAATAGAACCGTGGTCGTGACGCATTCCTCTGGAGTCAATACTCTGCCGTGGGACGACAAGGTTGCTGCGATTGTAGCTGCTCATTACCCTGGAGAACAAGCCGGCAACTCCATCGTGGATGTTCTCTGGGGAGACGTCAATCCTTCTGGTCACCTGCCCTACACCATTCCCAAGAACGAGTCAGACTACGACTTTCCAATTGTCAACATTACTGGGCCGGACGCGCTCAACTCGGACGCGTGGCAGGAGGATTTTACCGAAGGCCTTTTCATTGACTATAGGCACTTTGATGCTCATAATATCACACCATTGTACAGCTTTGGGCATGGATTGAGTTATACCACTTTTGACATTTCCTCGGATGCTCAAGTCAGTTGGATCGCACAAAACCTCTCGGCACTTCCAACCCCTGCGACAACTTCGACGCCCGGCGGTAACTCTGAGCTGTGGGGAGGCGTTCTCAACATCACCACCACAATCAGCAACACTGGTAGTGTGGCTGGGGCCGCCGTGCCGCAGCTGTATGTGTCCCTGCCGACGAGACAAGATGGCGGTGCGCCTAGTGGCACCCCACGTTCAGTTCTGCGCGGCTTTGAAAAAGTCAAACTCGAAGCTGGTCAGTCTATTCCAGTTACCTTTAGTCTGATGAGGAGAGATATCAGCTTTTGGAGTGTCGAAGAACAGGAGTGGCGTGTGCCACAGGGAGACCTTCAGCTGGATCTTGGGTTTAGCTTTGGCGATATTCGCGCTTCGGTCACAACCCAGATATAACCTACCTTCTTTTGTCAGACAAGCCTCCTAGTATAGTACTTTTCGACGATAATTTTAATTACAGTAGTTTTGGCGCGGAAAATTCCTCGATATATAAATATTGCTCAAGTCTCCGACGCACTGAGAACAAGGTAAAATATCACCTAAAGTTTCGTAGTCATGACATGCTGTACCTAATCTGCTTCCATACTTCATAACGCGAAATGGTGCAGCAAAATGTGTTTCAAGTCAGTCCATCTTTATGTTTGGGCACGTCAAAGAGAGGCGAGGCAAGCTGAGCCCTGCCAGCAGGCAGGACACTCAGCGTCAGGCACAATCGAAAATTGAAGGGCAAAGCTCGAAGTCACAGGGAATAGGAAATCACGATACAGTTTCAATCCGAAGAAACAGGAACAAGTGGGACTACCAGTGGTTTTCAATAAACAGCCACTACTGAGGGTTTACTACAGCACATCGCAAGAGACGTGTACTAGCTTGAATTGTTGGCGTGTTCAGTATCCCAGTGGGTAAAGGCATAATCTCTCATCTACTGTGCATCGTTGCATCAAGTAGGCATAGACCAGTCCATGATCATGAGTATCGTTGCCTCGAGCTCGCATCTCTAGCTCAAGAGGAAATAACCCTCAAATCCTTAAACCTCGCCCTCCTCCTCAATGGTGGCATTCTCCTCCTCGGCCTGCTTGGCGGCGGCGGCAGCAGCGGCAGCAGCCTTCTTGTTGGAACGGGGCTTCTTGGCCGAAGGAGTACCGTTGGCCTCACCAGCCTCGTTGGCGTCGCCAGAAGCAGCGTTGCACTTGCGGGGCGTCTTGGGAGTAGCCTTGCCTTTGGCGACTCCGCCAGTCTCATTGGGATCGACCTCGAACTTTGTGATGTAGACGTTCTTGAGTTTGGCAAACTTCTGACTGTGATTCCGTGGTGGTTAGATGACACTTTTTTGCAAGCGTTGAAGATGGGAAGAAAAAATGCAAGTTAAGCTCATGTCGTGACTTACCGACATCCCTCCTTGGTCTTGGTGGGAAACTTCTTCTGGAGCTGCTCAGCGACAGCATCCCAGGGGACGGCGGCGAATCTGTTGCTCTGATACATGGCGGCGAGAACGAGGTCGAGCTCTTCCTCGGGAGTCCAGCCCTTGCCCTCCTTGCCCTTGTCTGCAGCTGTGTCGGCCATTGTGTGTGATTGCAAGACGAATTTGGCGGTTGTGGTTCAATGTTTGTTTCTGCAAACCGTGCCTGTCAGCTTGTTTAGTTTGGCAAAGAAGTTGACGCGATTGCCGGGAAAGTCTCAGGGTATTAGAGGTCCGGTGGTGTGAGTGTAATAGTTATGAGGGCAAAGATGGCCCCGAAACACGCAAGAGTCTCTTTAGACAATCGTGTCAACTACTTACCTGGGCAAGAGTCTCTGAGGAGTGTGAGTGAGAAGCAGCTTTTTCAATGCTGACAGCTCTGGCTTGTTGGGTATTTTGGAAATGTTTGGGAAGTAGAGAAATTATTGGTTGCTTGGTCTGATGGTTGAGGGATACTTGGGGTGGCTGCAACGTCCGATGTTCTCGAAAGCTGTGGTTGATGAAAACGAAATTGAATTTTTGGGGGATGAGCTGAAACAATCTATTATTCCTCGCAAACGGACAAAATGATTGATCAGAGCTCTTGCCTTTAGTCAGAGGTGGTGGTCTTGTACCTGACGAAGACCATGCTGATTGTTCGATTAGCAATCACATAAATTTCAGGACGACGACGACGACAGCTTTCGCGATTGCCTCTTTTGTTTGGCATAGTCACCTAATTTTGGGAAGACTATTTTGTACCTTCCACTCGGGAGATGACATCTTGTTAACACCCTATCTTTGATGCAAGAGGATAACAATGGGCATAGAGGTGCAGAATGAGTATTATCAGTCCCCCGAATTCACCATACTGCAACGAACTTTTGATGCTCACATGAGCCACATCGTGTTCTCCGTTAGCATATACCTCTTCTCTTCAAGTGAGTGCGACTATTTGTGACAGTCATTCAACGCTGTGAAGCCCATTCTCCAGAGCAAAGGCATATCCTCCAGCACGTCATTGTATCCTCCAAAATAGAAATTGCATCTCGTTGCACGTGCCTGATCTTGGAGGACTTGAGAGATGCCCTACCTTTGATTCGAGGTTTAATCCAACCCATAATAGCCTGGCTGAAGATGGTGCACAGCAGAAAAGCCGAGCGAGATGTTTGATGACGACCACCTAGAGAGGACCTTTGCCGACTCTGCGACGGGCAATTCCATGTAGGAGATTAAGAGTAACTATGAGCAAGGTTAATATTAGTTTCGAAAGCTGTGGCATTCGTTCATCTGAAGCACTGCAACTGAGCTGCTTATAAACTACAGCACACGTCAACTTTGTCAGTCGAATTTCGAGATTGATGCTACTCGTCTATCTTAGGAGCACGATCATGACATTGCCACCGACAAAGGCACCATGTTGGCTAAGCAGTCCCCCTACTGTGGTCGTGATTGTGATTCTACGGTCTGTGAAGATTAGACATTGCTTAAACAAAGATGCCAAAGTTATTTGTGGATCGACAAGAATGATGTTTTGTGTAGGATCCGTTGCAATGTTCTTGAGAAAGGCACACCATTGTCCCTTGCAGTTTGCAGATCGAGAGTAACGAGTCTCTGATTAGAAACATCACAGTTGAACCGAGGCATACACGGTTATCGGTGGTGTGTGTGTGGTGACGTCGGATTATAGCTGAAGACCTAATCGCGCACTCCAAGTGCCAACTGTATCTTGGGAACCAATTGCAATGTATTATTTCCAAGATTATGATTGCAACCCGCGTCTCTGGCCGAGGTGGGAGACGCAGAGTACTTCGTTTTTTGCTCCAGCTCTTTTCTTTTCGGACACAGGTGGCTTGCCTGCGTACAATTCAGGCAGGCCACCTCCTTGCAGAGGACCCAAATTCGGCCGGTTCAGTCCCTTCAGGGCTGCCAAGACGGAGATACGTGGCCCGGAAACTATCTCCGTGTATTTAATTTTTTCGTGATAAGTTTTGAACCAAGTCTGGGGTTTCAGTGGGTTCGGTTTATTAGCATTCCTTGGGCGTTGGAGAGGCGAAACCTGTTACCTGACACAGGCACAGAGGACAGGCCTCAAAGGCTGACTCGCCGAACGCGCCTAGGGATGTAACTTTGGGAATCACAGTGGGTCATAAATAAGGACATTGGGTTCCTCGGTGTCTCGGGTCGCTCAGGACTCCGTTGACAAGCTTTTTTTCTATTTGCATGGTTGCACAGATCTACATTGTTTTGGTGGTTTGCTTGCAATGATTTCTAAATTCTCTCCCCCCGCCCAAGAGAATACGGTGCAATTGTTGGACAAGTGCTTATTGATCAAGTGCGACTTTAGTAATGCATAGCAAAACTGAGTATCAAATGACGACCAATTGGATCCTTGGCCGAGCGCCGAGCCTGGGACGTTGCATGTGCTGCTGGGCTATAGGTACGTAATAGACAGCGTCACACGGTCTTTGGTGACAGCTTGTGTGGTGGTCAGCGTCGCCGGCATAGCTTGCACCGTAGGCTATCATCCCTCCCGGCTACTCAGGCGCATCGGAGCTACCGTTTGTGAATCTTGCTGTCATTCACATCGACTACGATACGCTATCATGTCCGGCAGAGAGACCAGTCAAGCAGAGCTGGCGATTGCCGGGCTCAGATTGGTTCTGCTTCTGGCATCAGAATGATCGACATTCACGTGATTGGCATTTGAGCCTACACCGCATACCTGAGGTAGCAGCAGTCAATAAAGTGACCGTGCAAGTAAACTGGGCTTCCGGCGGATATTCCGTGCAGGTAGAGAGAGGGCAAGCGCGGCATACTTGCCAGCACATATGCTGTCTCGACGTCTGTTCTACCGTGTAGGTGGATGATGGTGGTCAGTCAGTAAGGGAGGGGGTCTTCTTCGGTACTTTTCTCGAAACATGGGAAAGCCAATGGCTCAGCCCGCCAGGCCAGGCACAAACGGGGCAAGGCCCCGTAGTTCTTCCCAAGGAGTTGGATGGATACGTGAACGAATTGAAGGTTGCGTTGCGTCGCGTTCTACGCATCGTGGGGCAACAGATAGGAGGCGGGTTACCAATCTGAAAGATGAGCATCCACCGGGTGCCCCGTCAAGGTGCAGACCAGGCAAGGCTCCCAGTGGCTCGTTTCGCCTTTTTCGCAGACATTCCTCCGTGCTTTGAAATGAGAAATGTTGAAGATAGAGCAGCGAGCCCACACCCAAATAGAAATGCCCCACGGCTCTTATGCCGCCCACGCAAGGCGACGCCCACTTACCTCTTGGCTCTCAAGTCTAGTGCCAAAGGGTGCTCCCTTCCCCTTTCCAGCTAAAGCCGTCGCTTGTCATTGTTTCCGGCGATACTCCGAATCTTCTGGCCTCTACCTGACATTATCCATAGGCGGGACCGAAAGGGCGGCTAGGATAGGCTAGCTGCATGTCTGTGATCATTTAATAGTTACGGTTGACCTTCAACGTGTTCAAACTCGTGCCGTTGTGGCGGTCAAACGATATATGGGCTGGTTTGTTGCCCCTCTCCACGAAGAATATACTCGATGTTTGAGCCACGGCAGCCTGCCTTGGTGACACATCGGGATTGATTATGTCGAGTATAGCTTTGGGTGTTTATGCAGCGGCCGGTGTAACACAACTTGATGGCGACAGCAATGGCCAGTGGTGGAGCGTCGAGTCGTTTGTGGAATGGAAATCCGAGCGAATCTCAAAGAAACTTATCTGATCGCAGTGTAAGACCTTGAGAAGACTAGCCAATTGGCAAGTTTCTCGTAAATACTACTACATGCATATGCCAGAAACATACAGAGTAATACTGTGTACTTACGGGCTCGATCCGAAATCATTAGAAATGTTCCACCCTTGGCACCAACCCCGGTCGAGAGCGCCATCACGGCACCCACGTCCCGTCACCAGCACCCGTGGCCTCCCGTATAGAACATATCTGTGAGGGACTGGCAACGCCTCCCTGTTTGGGGGAGCAGTCAAGCAGGCGATTGCTGTCGTGTTTCTCGGTCATACACAACAGGTCTCAACTCAATCATTATGAATCAGTATGATCTCGCAGCAATAGAATAAATAAACTCGGCCCGCTTTTTGGTATACGATTTTCCTGAAACTGGCTCTCGGCTAGGCGTTCCGGCACCTATCTCACTCTGTCCCGGCGTGACTCTGAGCTGCAATGATTCCGCAGTACTCGTGGACGCTGATAAACTTTGTACACTAGGAGTGGTGGGGGTGGACTGCAGGCTGTCGTCCACTTGAACGTAGCGGACGTAGTGGGCGCAAAGCCTGCAGACGGCCGCTGGGTCATCGCCGTGGTGCCCGCCCAGACACTAGCAGGGGGGCCGTTACTCCCTAGAACATTGCCGTTACCAGGTACCTGTAGATTCATGGTGGGGTTCCGACAGCTAGTCGCCCCTGTTTACTTTTTTTTTCTGCCTTTCTAGTCGGTCTTCCATGTCGACATAGCTGCAGGGGGAGGGGAAACAGACGGGAGGGAGAGAAAAAAAAATCGACGAAATAT
Source organism: Pestalotiopsis fici W106-1 (assembly GCF_000516985.1). Classification (NCBI taxonomy): domain Eukaryota; kingdom Fungi; phylum Ascomycota; class Sordariomycetes; order Amphisphaeriales; family Sporocadaceae; genus Pestalotiopsis; species Pestalotiopsis fici. Next base: position 1,955,407 of record NW_006917102.1, read on the forward strand.
TCTATTGATTGGTAATACGCAAGAAGCTACCCTGCAACTTTTCGCGCCAACGCCCTAAAAGCCTGTGACAAAGTCCGTTTGCGGTCCACATTCAATCGAGTACATGTGTTGACGCAGGGCCCTAAGCTTATCTGCTTCCATCTCTTCTTTCCCTTCTTCTATTACACTTCTCTTGGACCGACCGTCAAGGGCTCTTTTCAAACTCACCTTGTTTGAATCCAGGGACTGGTCGGACCGTTCAGGAGGACTCTTTTTTGTGTCCTTTATTCTTTCGTGCAGTGAGCGACAGTTTGAAGTCGCTGAGGGCGAGTTCGAAAAGGCTCCCCGCCCTCCTCCCACTTGTTCGACTGTGCCGCTCAAACGCTCTTGCAGGCTCGATAATCCTGTGGCGTTAGTATATAATCTCACCGCATATACACGAAAAAAAAAAAGAGGACGATATACACGTGTGCAACGACCAATCACCGAACACCATGGCGGAAGGAGACGCAGAAAAGGAATACTTGGCGGGTGTCACAGACAACACCAATGCCGCGTCCGAGTCCACGCCCGCGACATCCAATGAGGCCCAGCAAGTTCGCACGGCCTCATCCTCCTCTTCATCGCGCTCTAGTGCTAGTTCCACGGACATAGAAGAGGGAATCGAACAGGCTCGACAGAACAACCCCAAGGGAACCTCGAATCCCCACACTGGAGTATCCGTGTCACAGGCCCAGGCCGATTTTGCAGAATTGCAACGCCAAATCTCTGGAAGGTCCAGAACCAGTCGCAGACAGAGCCAAGGCAGCCATGCTGTTGAAGATGTCGAGAAAGGCACATCTGCAGTCGCAGATTCGCCTTCTTCCATTTCCACCGAGGAGATTTTCGATCTGGAATCCGCCTTGCGTGGTGGCCTGGCTGCTGAGCAAGAAGCCGGAATCAAGCCCAAGCACATTGGTGTCTACTGGGATGGCTTGACGGTAAAGGGCATGGGCGGCATGGAGAACTTTGTACAGACCTTCCCAGATGCTTTTGTCAGCTTCTTCGATTACTGGCATCCCCTCAAGCGTCTCCTCGGCATGGGTCCCAAGATGAACGAGGTTACCATTTTGGACAACTTCCGTGGTGTTATCAACCCCGGCGAGATGATTTTGGTCTTGGGCCAGCCCGGCTCCGGGTGCACAACTTTTCTCAAAACCATTGCGAACCAGCGAACCGGCTACACTGGTATTGAAGGTGATGTCTTGTATGGTCCCTTCACCGCCAAGGAATTCGACCACTATCGAGGCGAAGCAGTATACAACCAGGAAGATGATATTCACCATGCTACGCTTACGGTTGAGCAGACCCTGGGTTTCGCACTGGATGTCAAGACCCCAAAGAAATTGCCTGCTGGTACGACCAAGTCTAAATTCAAGGAGGACGTGATTACCATGCTTTTGAAGATGTTCAACATTGAGCACACAAGACACACAGTCGTGGGCAACGCCCTGGTCAGAGGTGTGTCTGGAGGAGAGAGAAAGCGTGTATCCATTGCAGAGATGATGATCACCAATGCTTGTATCCTGTCGTGGGACAACAGTACGAGAGGTCTCGACGCCAGTACGGCGCTCGACTTCATCAAGTCTCTCCGCGTACAGACCAACCTGTACCAGACCGCTACCTTTGTCTCTCTCTACCAGGCCTCCGAGAACATCTACCGACAGTTTGACAAGGTTCTGGTCATTGACTCGGGTAAGCAGGTGTACTTTGGACCTACAGCAGAGGCGAGAGGCTATTTTGAGAGCCTCGGCTTTGCGCGCAAGCCCCGTCAAACGACCCCTGACTACCTGACTGGTTGTACCGACGAGTTCGAACGTGAATATGCAGATGGATACTCGCCTGAAAACGCCCCGCACAGTCCCGAGACCCTCCAAGAGGCTTTCAAGAAATCCACCTTCACTGAGAGGCTCAACACTGAGATGACCCAGTACAAGGCGCGACTCGATGAAGAAACTGCCAAGCACGAAGACTTTAGGGCCGCTGTACGTGAGAGCAAGCGAAGCGGTGCCAAGCGCTCCGTTTACAACGTCGGTTTCCACCAGCAGGTTTGGGCCTTGATGAAGCGCCAGTCTGCTCTCAAGCTACAGGATCGCCTTGCACTCATCCTCGCATGGTTCCGCAGTGTCCTCATTGCAGTCGTTCTCGGCACTCTTTACCTCAATCTTCAACAAACCTCTGCCAGTGCCTTCAATAAGGGTGGTCTTCTGTTTGTTGCGCTCCTCTTCAACGCCTTTGAAGCTTTCTCCGAGCTGGCTGGTGTCATGACAGGTCGCTCGATTGTAAACAAGCACAAAGCCTACACCTTTCACACACCATCTGCCCTGTGGATTGCCCAAATCTTTGTTGATACGGCATTTACAGCAGCGCGAGTCTTGGTCTTCAGTATAATAGTCTACTTCATGTCCAACCTGAATCGAACTGCGGGGGCATTCTTCACATTCTACTTGCTCATCATGGTTGGAAACATTGCAATGACACTGTTCTTCCGTATCATTGGTTGTCTCAGTCCCGACTTTGACTATGCTATCAAGTCTGCTGTTGTCATCATCACATTGTTCATCATTACGTCTGGCTACTTGATTCAATACCAGTCCGAACAGGTCTGGTTGAGATGGATTTACTACGTCAACGCACTTGGTCTGGCTTTTGCTAGTCTCATGGCCAATGAATTCAAATCCAGCGAGCTCGAGTGTACATCCGACTCTTTGATACCTTCCGGCCCCGGGTACGGCGATATCAACCATCAAGTCTGCACCCTTGCCGGGTCAGTCCCCGGTACCAAGCAGATTAGCGGTGCTGCGTACATCACCCAAGGCTTCTCCTACCTCCCGTCTGACCTCTGGAGAAACTTTGGTATCATTATGGCTCTCATTGTATTCTTCCTCATCATGAATGTGGTGCTAGGCGAATACATGACTTTTGGCGAAGGTGGCAACACATTCAAGGTCTTCTCGAAGCCGGACCAGGAGAGAAAGAAGCTCAATGAAGCGCTTGCCAACAAGAGGCTTCAACGTCAGAAGTCTAGAACAGCTGAAGACGAATCCGCGCTGTCCATCGATTCGAAGAGCGTCTTGACTTGGGAGAACCTCAACTATGATGTACCCGTTCCCGGTGGCACGCGCCGCCTTCTAGATAACGTCTTTGGTTACGTCAAGCCCGGTGAACTGACTGCTTTGATGGGTTCCTCAGGCGCTGGCAAGACTACTCTCTTGGATGTATTGGCAGGACGCAAGAACATTGGTGTCATTCATGGTGACATTTTGGTCGACGGTGCGAAGCCTGGCAAGGAGTTTCAGCGATCCACCTCGTATGCCGAACAGCTTGATATGCATGATCCTACACAGACTGTGCGCGAAGCACTCCGCTTCTCTGCCGATCTTCGACAGCCCATGGAAACACCTCAGGAGGAAAAGTACGCATACGTGGAAGAGATCATCTCTCTGCTTGAGATGGAGCACATTGCTGATGCGATTATCGGATTCCCCGAAGCCGGTCTCACTGTCGAACAGCGAAAGCGAGTGACTATTGGTGTCGAATTGGCTGCCAAGCCCCAACTCCTCTTATTCTTGGATGAACCTACGTCTGGTCTTGACTCACAGAGTGCTTTCAACATTGTCCGTTTCCTCAAGAAGCTTGCTTCTGCAGGACAGGCCATCCTCTGCACCATTCACCAGCCCAACGCTGCCCTGTTTGAGAACTTTGATCGACTTTTGCTTCTGCAACGCGGTGGCCAGACCGTCTACTTTGGAGACATCGGTAAGGATGCTGTCGTCCTCCGAGACTATCTGAAGCGCCATGGTGCCGTTGCTGGCGAGACAGACAATGTTGCCGAGTTTATGCTCGACGCTGTTGGTGCTGGAAGTGCTCCGCGTATCGGTGACAAGGACTGGGCGGACATCTGGCGTGACAGTCCCGAGCTTGCAAACGTCAAGGATACCATTTCGCAGCTCAAGGAGTCTCGTGCCGGCCAGGTCGATGTCGATCCAGCTCTGCAGCGAGAGTTTGCCTCAAGCCTCTCGCACCAGCTCAAGGTCGTCATCCACAGAACGAACTTGTCCTTCTGGCGCACCCCCAATTATGGATTCACTCGTGTCTTTAACCACTTTGTCATCGCCCTGATTACTGGTCTTGCTTACCTCAAGCTCGACGATTCTCGATCGTCCTTGCAGTACAAGGTTTTCGTCATGTTCCAAGTCACCGTCTTGCCTGCCCTGGTCATCACACAGGTCGAAGTTCTGTTTCACATGAAACGTGCCATCTTCTTCCGTGAACAGTCATCCAAGATGTACAGCACCTTTACTTTTGCAGTCTCAATGATTCTGGGCGAGATGCCCTACTCTATCCTGTGCGCGGTTCTGTTCTTCATCCCACTGTACTACCTTCCAGGATTCCAGACCGAAAGTACGCGTGCCGGCTACCAGTTTTTCATGATTCTCATCACGGAGCTTTTCTCGGTTACTCTGGGCCAGCTTCTCGCAACCATGACACCCTCGGCTTTCATCTCGAGTCAGTTCGATCCATTCGTCATCATCACGTTTGCTCTCTTCTGTGGTGTTACCATTCCCGCACCGCAAATGCCCGAGGGATGGCGTGTCTGGTTGTACCAACTTGACCCCTTTACACGTCTCATTGGTGGTATGGTTACGACGGCTCTCTATGAGCTTCCTGTTACCTGTGCCGAAAGCGAGTATAATGCCTTCACTGCCCCTGATGGCCAGACATGTGGTGAATACATGGATGCTTTCTTCTCTGCTGGTGGTATCGGTTATATCCGCGACAACGCCACTAGTGCTTGTGAGTACTGCGCCTACAAGCTTGGTAACCAGTTCTACGAACCCCTCGGCTTCAACTACAACAACCGCTGGAGAGACCTGGGAATTTTCCTGGCATTCGTAGGATCGAACATCATTCTGATCCTTCTCGGAGTAAGTAATACCGTCATACAAAACGGTCGAACTCAAGCTAACCATCATTGCAGAGCCGTTTCCTCAACTTCAACCGTAGATGATCTCGGAATCCAGATCTACTTAATCCCGTCATCATTTTTTACGCGGCAATTTCTTCAATTGGAGAGAAACCGCCTTTTTAGACTTGACCATTTTGAATTTTGACGGCCAATCAGCGTTCTAAGAGAAGATAGACATAACATAGAAAGGACAGGCGCTTTGCAGATACCAAAAGTCCTACATATCATAATACAGAAAGTTAACCAAACAAGACACACTGGTCATTATAATTTGTGGCGTACACCTGTATACACGAGATTCATGAAATCCATTGGCCCCACCCTA